>NW_018234120.1:4861-5424 GCF_001263595.1 Phalaenopsis equestris
ATATATATATATACATTGCAAATTAAACAAGTAAAAAAAATAATAATAAATTGGGCCTAAATAAATTAATACTTATGTCATTGCAAGTTTTTTTTTTGGTTACAAATTTACCGTTTTTTTTCATTTAAAAAATGATTTTTTACCCTTTTTTTTGTTAATTTAATGTAGGGCACAAATTACAGGTACATAGGTATCACATAAATAAATTTGTGAATATTTATTAGAAAAATACCATCAACATCTTATACTCCGTTTTATGACCATTAAAGTTAGGAAAATATTATATTTAAGTTAAAATTGTATCAGAACTCAAATCATAATGCGTTATGTGTATGGTCCGACTCTAATGAATACAAAAAAAAATTAAATAGTTTAATGCATGACGTGGTCGAACCATACACATGATGCATTGTGATTGAAATAATGATGTAATATTTTTTCCTACGGTTGGCACATGATGGAACTTGCGTGGATGTTTGCCTTAATTAATTAAGGCTTATTACAGCTTAATGCACATAGATATTTGGGATTATTCCATTTTTATTTTGGGAGATTTACATAAA
>NW_018234121.1:0-1069 GCF_001263595.1 Phalaenopsis equestris
TTTGTAGCCATTTTGTTCAAATTTTCTAACTCTTTGTTGTTTTCAAAGTTTTCTAATAGTTTTTTCTAACTCCGAATCGTAAGGTATTAATCCTTGAGATCTTAAACTATGCAAACACAAACATAATAAGTAAACACACTAAAATATAAAAAATATTAATTAAACTACAATTTTTTTATAAGTTTTTCAGTTCAACAAAGTCTTCTAAATTATAAAGTAATTTACTGTTATCTCTCCGGCAACGACGCCAAAAACTTGATGCGGGTTTTTGTAGTTGTCTTGTAAATATTTTTCAATACTACAACACACCCACATCAACACAATTAGTAAATATGCAGATCAATCACAAAAAAAATCTCTTCAGTATAAATAATTTAATATTTTAAAATCTTTAAGCTGTCAAACCTAATAATTACGCAAGAATACGTATTGTTCAAGTAATAAAGAGCTCTAATGGAGTCCTGAGTATTGATCCCACAGGGAGATGTAAATTCTTATGCTTATAATGTAAAACACAATATCTAAATTATATAAACTTAAGTACGAAAAATAAATCTAACATAAATTTAATGTATGCTAAATGAAATGTAACTAAAAGAACTAAGTTAACCATGTTATTTTCTAAACTTCAAAGTTAAACTTAATAAGACTATACAAATTTTTGTAGAGAAGAGTTCAAATTTAAGAAAGCATCCTTCCCCTTTACAATGAGTTGATGGTTAGTGAGTTAATTAATATCATTTAAAATTATTTATAAAATTGTATTGTGCCAAATAGGAGAATCCTATTCTTTACCCTATGTGAGTGCATAAGGAACATTGGCTAATCTAGAATTTAGTCCCTAAATCCATGGTTAGGTTGAGAGGATACTGGCTCCCACTCTAGAGCTTCCACTTCTCCCTTCATTGAGGGCCAACAATCTTGCTTTAGTTTCCAAGCAATTGGACCAAATTAGGGATTTTAGTTTGTCACCCTAAAATCTTCAATTCTACGCCCATCAAAATATATTTCCCTATTTATTTGCACTCAACCCCATGGATTACATTCTCACACATGAAATTGACTATGA
>NW_018234121.1:3794-5151 GCF_001263595.1 Phalaenopsis equestris
CTCTATGAAAAACTCAGAAGCACCCCTATTCCTGAGAATGATTTAAAGTCTCTTATTGAGTAACAAGTAAAGAATGCTTTATCATAAGCTTGGGGTGGTTCATAAATGCCTAAAAGATGGCCATACCCTGAAGATTTTGATGACATACAATAATCCAAAATATTTGTAGCATCGGCCTTTTAAAGTGTTTGATGGAACTAAAAATTTGACATAATCTTGACACATTCTTTATAAAATTATTATAATTTTTTTGACTTCTTTTGCACTTTAGGGGATGATATATTTATTAGTGCTTCTAACCTTTCGGGGTTGGCTTTAATTCCTTGTGGGGTTAAGAAATAGCCAAGGAATGTTCCAGTGGAGGCTCCAAATGTACATTTAGGTAAGTTCAACCTCATGTTAAAATTTTGTAAGGGTTTTAATGTTTATTTTAGGTAAGTTATATGTTGTTCAGCTGACCGAATCTTAACTAAGACATCAACAACATACATGTCAATATATTTACTCTTTTGATTAGAAAAATTTACTTCCATGAGGCACTGATAAGTGGCCCTAGCATTTTTAAACCCAAAGGATATTATATTATAGTAAAATGCACCCTCACTACTAATAAACGAAATCTATTTTGTGTTAGCCAATGCACATTAATCTGGTGATATCTAGAAAAAGTGATTAGAATGCTTATCACAACTCTCTAACTAATGAATCTACCAATACTTTGACTCTTAGTAAGGGTAGTTAACCTTTGAGCAAGTAAAGTTTAGATTGGTAAAGTCCACACACATCCTCCTCTTACTATTTGCCTTTCAAGCCATCACCCGTTGGAGACCTAGGTAGGGTATTGCACCTCCCTGATGTGGTCGACCACCTTCAGCTTTAACACTTCCTTCTAGATTGACTCAACCAACATCATGGTGGAGTACATTATTTTCTGCCTCATTGGCTAGAAGATTGGGTTGACATTTAGATGATAGCATGATAAGTTGATCGAGATGCTTGACATTCTCATAACAAGTAGACAAATAAATCCTTATGGTTTTGAAAGGCCTGGATCACTAAGTCCTTGTATCCTGCATAAAAACTTTTACTAATTAAAAAAAATTTATTGGGCTCCTCATTCACAGAAATCTCTAAAGTGGGCTTGCTGGTCTCGAGGCCCCCTTCTAGTTGTTTATCAATGTTAAAGGGCTCATGCTACATGCTCCTGACCGCTCAAAGGTAGTAGGTCCAGGAGTCCTCTAAATATTTTCGAGCGGTTGTGATTTCACAGGTTCCCATTAATTTCATTACAACGTCGTATGTCGAGATCACTAGCTTGAAGCTATTGAGAAGTGATTGCTTGAAGATGGTGTTGCAA
>NW_018234122.1:0-2135 GCF_001263595.1 Phalaenopsis equestris
CGCAAAGCTGCGTGCATAATAACCCCGCAATAACGTCCGCTTCGCGTTTATTAGGGGGTTATTGGGAGGTTATTGAGGTATTAATTCTAATAGCCTATAAACCTAATAATCTTCCAATAACTTTCGCGGGCTTGTTATTCATAGGTTATTATGGGAATATTACGGGGTTAATAGAGTACGCACGCAGACTTGCATGCGTGTTACGGACGCAAATATTTCTCCTAATGAAGACCTTTTGATAAGCAAGCTTTTTCCTGTAGGTTTTTATTCCTCTAATGATATCGTTGAAGTCATTGGTTAGTGCTTTTACTTCACTTAAGTGATATATATATTTGAAAGAACTAGGAGAGTAGTAAATTATCTTTTATAGAGCGAATAGTTCATCTTCTTCTTCTTCCATGCATCTCTTCCTGATTCGCCTTGTACCTCTTTTTATTATATAATATATGGCAGCAGTGGATCATTTGGCAAAGCATACGTTTATTACAAATTTTACTACTTGCGCTTTAATTCATTAACATGTTGACATTTGATAAAGAGTCATTATGACATGATATTATGACTTGTTTTGACGCAAAAATCTGCGTAATTTCTAAATGTAGTGTCTTGGTTTTAGAGAAGAATTGTCTACAAAATATGTAATTAAGAAAATTTTAATTTAAAAGCATGTGTTTTTAGTTTTTAAATTTTATAATATTATAGACATAAAAAGGCATGAAATTTATTCTTTGTATGCATATACAAAAGACTTTGGTTTTGATACATTCATCTTTTTTGATCTGTGATGGAAAAGGAAAAGGTTTGTTTTAGGACTCAAAAGGTGTGGTTAATGAACATGCATAAAGGCACAATATATATTTTAAAATAAAGATTAATATTTTATTAAAATTATTAAAAAAATAATATTATTTACAAGATATGTATTTTTCATATATAGTAATTTCCATTATTAATGCATTGTTATAAATGAATTTATTTTAAAATTATAATGGCATTTTTTGTTTTGGAATATTTTCATGTTAAAGGAAATGAATGCTCTATAATAATTAAATTCTTTCTTCTATAATAATTAAATTCTTTCTTTATAAATATATATCACATTAAATTTTTAAAGTTCATTATGTGGCTTATTTAAAGCTTTAACCTCCAAAAATTTTCTAGCTTGCAACCAGGTGATCGTTCCTTTACATATAAAACATTGGTGAAATCATTACTACAATATATTTTATAGAAGAGGGGCATCCTTACATTCAATTATAAATGGTGAAACCTTTGCTTTTTAATTCTCTGATACCATCTTCCAAAAGTGCTCCGGTGTTTTGGCTTGAATAAGAGTAGAATCGACAATTATAAAATTTAATTAATGTTGATACAAAGGACATCGAATGATACAAAAGTTCAACAAGTACGAAAATGTAGATTAAGATAAAGAAAAATTACTTAAAATTCATGAATGATGAAACGCTTATAAGTGCTGGTGTGAAACAATTTTTTTTTAAAAAAAATTTATTTTATTTTGTTTACGTCTACACATCTATTTACGATCAAAATAATGCAGCAATCAATATATAAAATATAAGTAAAAAGTAGGCATTCACAAAAATACGCTCATTCTGCAGACACCGAAAAAATAATAATTTATAGCAGCCCTATTTCTTCAAAGCAACATGAACATTTTACAGTTGAATCAATCCAAAGAATATAAAACTTACATAAACAAGCATGAGAATCAAGCAAGGAATTTTATATACATATGAGAAGCAAGATTAAACCAACTTTGTGCAATATTAAACTCATATCACCCCAACAATTGAAGTTTCAATTTCCATGCTCAAAAGTGAAAGGTATTCAAAGAGGTGATAAATAATCAAACATGTGAATCAAAATCCATAGTTTCATAAAATCCTTGCATAACAAACATTCATAATAAAAAACATAACATAAGAGATAAGAAACTTACCACTCAAATTACTACTAATTTAAATGAAATTTTGTTGACCTCACATTTTGCTGAGGTCCAGTCTTTCTTCCTTAGAAGCATAGGATTTAGCCATAGGACTTTTCTGTTGACTATTTCTAGAGGAATAAGGAATAATGATTGAAACCTTCCCCATTAGAAATTCCAAATGCCTCTT
>NW_018234123.1:0-5820 GCF_001263595.1 Phalaenopsis equestris
CAAGCCATATAAATCAAATAATAACAGTAGGTATAACAATAAAAAAAACCATGACCAAGAAGCTTCCAAGCATTGAAAACATCAGAAACTTTGTTATATAGAAACAAATTTTGTTGAACCTGGTTAACTACAACTTCATAATAATATCATTCCAAATTGCAATAGTAAAATGACACTTAATAAAAATATGATCAATATATTTCTCATTATCACGACATAACACACAAAATGAGGCATCCTTAAACCTTTCATCTTAAGAATATCATCACTAGGAATGATATTATGTAAGACTCTCCAAACAAAAAAAAGAGATGGAAGGTTTAATCTAAGGATTCCAAATCCATTTCAGATTTAAACCTTGAAAGTTTTAAAAGGAGTTAGCAAAACACTTAGCATAAGAGTCCCCCAATTTGCCTTTAATTTTTGGCACATCAGGCTTATTCTAATTAATAGGAATAGAAGCAATAAAATGAGCATCATCATAATGAACCTTATTCAAAAGTTCACTTAAACACCAATTACAATTACTATAAGATCAAAGGTCATTAATCTTGGTATTAATAGTCTCAGGACCACCATAAAAGTCAGCAAGAGCCCCTTTACCTAGCCAATATCATACCAAAAGGAACAATCACCTTTACCAATGTCCCAACAAATTAAATCACCAATATTTCTAGCAACTTTCAGCATTTCATGCCAAATAAAAAACTCAGTTTTATTGTAGGTAATAGTCATAAGATTCTTATTAGAGCAACATTTAGCATGCATCAAAGAAGCCCAAATAGAATTATTCTAACAAAAATGATACCATAATTTCATAAAATTGATCTTAATAGAATCATTTAAGCTTCTAAAACCAAGACCACCTTTCTCTGTAGGTTTACAAAGCTTATTTCAACTCTTCCAATGGATTTTTGAATTACATTTACCTTCCCACAGAAATAAAAAGATTTTCAATCTTCGTAATAACATTCAAAGGCATATTCATAACTTGAAGAGTATAAAGAGGGAGAGAAGTAAGAACACTTTTAAGAAGACTTGCCCTCCCACCAAAAGAAAGAAACTTATTATCCCATGATAAAATCCTATTCTTGACTTTATCAAATAAACTCAAAAAAAGAGCACTTCTCTTCTTACCCTTATCCATATGAAAACCCAGATAAGTCAAAGGTGAAGAAGCTTTATTACAACCAGTAAAATCCATAATCCAATTCCTCTTAGAAACATTGATATTTTTCGAACAATAGAAGAACATTTAGAAGTATTAAAGAGCAATCCAAAAATATTCCAAAAATTTAAAATCTCTTGCCAAACTCTTTTAATGGAATGTTTAATCAAGTAATCAACAAAACACAAATGTGAAATACACAATTTGCCTTTATGATTATAATTCAAACTAGGATATCTAGTAAATAAACCATTCAAGCATCTAGATAAATAATCAAATGTAATAATAAAGAGATAAGAAGATAGAGGATCTCCCTGCTCAATACCCTTTGAAGCTTTGAAAAAACCATGTTTAGTACCATTAATAAGAAGAGTGTAAAAGTTGTCATTGAATAATCTATAAATTAGCTTACAAAAAATATTATTAAAACCAATAACTTTAAAGGATATCAATAATAAATTCCCAACGAATAGTGTTAAAAGCTTTTTTAATGTTCATTTTGAAGATGGCATTCCCTCATATGTTTTTTTTTTATCAATATCCAAGAGAAGCTCTTCTACTATAAGAGCATTATCATAGATATTCCTGCCTCTCAAAAAAGCGGATTGATTCATGCTAATAATATCATTAAGAATTTGTTGCAACATTTTAACCAAAATTTTTTATATAACCTTAGACAAAAAAATATTCAAACTAATAGGTCGAAAAACATCCTAGGTATTAGCATCACGCACCATGGGAATCAACAAAATATTAGAGAATTTAAAATATCTTGGCAGTTCCTTTCCTCTAAAAAAACTTTGAATAGTATCAACAACTTCAGTATGAATAATGTCTCACCCATGTTTATAGAACTCAGCTGTGAAACCATCCAGACCAGCAGCTTTGCTCATTTCTATAAGATCAATTTCTTTAATTTCAACACTACTAGGAATACTGGTAAGCAAAACATTATTAATAGTAACATCTCTACTACAAAGATTCCTATCAATAGGGGTGAGGGAATCATCATTGCTTTGGAAAGCATTAGAAAATAATGATTACCATTATTAGCAATATCATTAAGATTATGGAAAACAGTACCATCTGTCCCAAAAATCCTTGAAATCAAATTAGCATGTTGACGATTCTTAATACTGACATGAAAGTAGGCCATATTTATGTCTCCATTCAAGAAATGAGTCTTAGCAGCTTTTTGAGCATAAAAGCTTTCTTCCATATTAATTGCATCAATCAATTGTTTCTGACTCTGAAACAAAACATGCCAATCAATATTATTATTAATGTAATCAGTTTCCAAACCTTTAACCTTTTTTTTAAGAGCCTCAATGTTTTTCTGAAGATGCCCAAAAACATATCAATTCCATCTCTTAAGAGCTTCAACAAGATTCTTTTGCAAAACCCAAAGCTTATGACCGGAAGAGCCAGAAACCTGAATCTTCCAGTTATCTTTAAGGAACTGCTTAAAATTATCATGAAGAATCCACATATTATAAAATTTGAATTGGTAATGAATGATATAAGAACTATTCCATATTTTTAAAAGAATATTAGCATGATCAGAAGCATCAATAGCGAAGTGAGAAACATTATGCCAAGATAATTTATTTATCCAATTAGTATTTGCAACATATCTGTCAAGCCTTTCAAAAACCTTTCCTCTATGCCAAGTAAAAGGGTTTTCTTGAAACCCCAAATCATAAAGTCTCACATCTATCAAAGTATCATTGAATTCATCAATACTCTTAAAGTTAGGAGTGATTCTTCCTTTCTTTTCAATAACATAAGAAATAATATTGAAATCACCTCCCATAAGCCAATCCTCATTAGAAGAATTAATAGATTTAATCAAATTACAAAGCTCAGCCCGAGCTTGTTTAATACAACCCACATAAATGACAAACAAAAGAAAAGAATCTTGAGAATAATGAATACAAAGATGCAAAAATTGAGAATAATTGATTAGAATATCAATCTTCAAAAAATTTTTCCATAAAAACCAAATTTCATTATTTATATTAGCAAAAGCTTTAAAATCACCAAATCTTTGCATATAAACATCATTATTTACAGTAGCAACCATAGGCTCAAGAATGCTAAAAAAAAATTAAATTATAAGCACAAATAAAATTATGAAGCCTATTAGAAGCACAAGATTTCACTATGCCTCTAATATTCCAAATTAACGTGTTAAATTTCATCAACAACAATCTTTCCCTTATTCGATCTAGTAACAGTAGCTATTTCAACTTAGCAATTTCTTTTCCTCGCAATTGAACTTGCAAAGCCTCGGGATTAATATAACTTAGTTCTCGATACCCTTTGAACTTTCTTTTTTCTTGATGATCGTTGGATCATCCAATCCTCCTCTAACTCCATTCAAGTAAGAGCAAGACCAACCTCCTTCAGCGGGCTTCTATGCACAATTAATTGTTTATCAACATTCAAATTACTATAATTAAACACGATGTAAAAATCTCTAACCAATTATTTAGAAATCAAATTTCCATTATCCTCAGTATTGGACAGTATAATAGCAGATGGAGGAAGAACATTCTCGATTATCAAAGGATTATCGACCAATTTAGGAACTATAGAAGAATTCCCACTTGGTATAGATAATTGATTACTATCTAAAGATTGTAAAGAAACAACGGTACCAATAATAGAAACATTGCTCAAATCTTGATCCCTTTCATAAGAAAGTAAATTTCCAATGTCAGCATTATTGTGTGAATTGACAATAGAAACATAAATGCCATTCGCATGCATTTTAGTAACCATAACAGTATTTTCATTTGGTAAAGAAAAAATATTACGATCTAGACAATGTACATAACCAACTTTATCATTCAGATTATGTTGGATAATTTGAGGAGCTTTAGATTTACGATGCAAACCAATCTGATTAATTCCTGACTCATTTTTATATTCACGCAGTTCATGATGAACATTGTAACAATGAGAAAGAAGATGTCCAAATATTTTGCATTTTGTACAACAATGCGAGACAAATTCCATCTTCACTTTCTGCCAATAACCATCATTCAAATCACCCAAATAAATAGAGTCATGAAAAAAAGAAGTTACATCCCGTTCAACCAATATTCTAGCCATCGAGGTTCTAGACAAAGTGCTCGTAGCCACATCCATTTTCAATGACTTACCAAAAATCAATCCTAAGGAATAAACAACTTTCAGATTGAAATAATGAAGTTTCAATCCTGGAAACCGTATCCAAATAGACACAATAGGCGGCTCTTCCATAGGGTTAAAACCAGAAGTCCATTTAAGAAGTTTTAGATAGCACTTTTCAATGGTCAGAATCTTTTTTGCAAATAGAGAGGTGTAATCCTCTTCTAATTGCAATTTAATCATTATATTTCTACCATCAATCAACCCTAAATTCCAACCCCTAGGAAGATGTAACTTAGAAAAGGACTTCTTAATAATCTTTATTTTAGGATGAGCATAAGAAAATTTATCAATTAAAGTAAACCTGGAAGGCTCAGTTAAAATGCCTGTCTTCTTCAATACCGTCCTGACGAGAAACCCTTTGAAGCAAACCCCCGTTAGGATTTTTAATGACCTGATTAAGAAAACCCTCACGTACTTCTCCGGAACCGTATTATCTACCTAAACCAAAGGAGCGACGGAACCCATGGAATAAGCCAGATCGAAAAGATCCGGCCGAAAAACTCGAAGGTTTGCTCCTTTGTGTTTTCCTGACCTCTAGAGTTGTAGCGCCGCAAATGGCTGAGCAGGGCGATCTCAATGAGGAAACCCTATCCAGGTTTTTTTCAATTCCTTTTTGATTATTAGAAGACCCTAAAATTGTTCTTACTCTCCTCCTTTCCCTTCTTGTGATCATATATTTTCTATGCTGGAATCCAGGGGAACTCCTAAACTCGTCGCGTTGCTCAAAGAGATGAAAGACGGACTCGATAACGTGAGGATCAAAGTGCAAGATCTGACTCAGAAGGTGATAGTAATTTCTCGTTAACCTTTTTCGGATTGTCGGAACTCTTATGTTTTGGTTCGTCATTAGGTTAAGCAGAGCCAACTGCCTACTGCAGAAGGAATGAGCTACCTGGAGGCGAAGCATTTGCTTCTTCTAAATTATTGTCAATCCATAGTTTACTATATTCTTCGTAAGGCCAAAGGATTGCCGATTGAAGGCCATCCCGTTGTCAGGAGCCTTGTGGAGATTAGACTGTTTCTTGAGAAGGTCTGTGATGATATACAAACATGAACTTTTGGTTTTCCATTCTGTTAATTTACATTAAAGTTTTTGTTTAATGTCAGCTAACTTAGTTGATAAATGTATTTTGAATTTGTGTTTATTTTTTTTGTTTTTTTATTTCCTTATTTTGACATTTTGTGTTGTAGATTCGGCCAATTGATAAAAAGCTTGATTACCAAATTCAAAAGCTCACAAGGGCTGCTGCTGGTGGTACTGCTGCAGAGAAAACTTTACAGGAGCAGTCGAAGGTGGAATCTCAAGAGGAAGATCCATTGAGGTACCGCCCAAACCCGGATTTGCTTGTAAGCAAAACAAGCCAGTCTCAGAAGGTGATTAGATCTAGAATTGTGAAACTGCTTCCTTTATCATTTACTGTCTGTACTTTGTTTTCCTTAGTGATGGCTTATGA
>NW_018234123.1:7695-9211 GCF_001263595.1 Phalaenopsis equestris
AAGAATTCAGATGTTTCTTGCTATTCTTCATTTGGTGTTGGTTGTCTTTTCACTATCTAACCAAGATCTATTCGGCCCCTCCAAGTGGTTCAAGTTTTGATTGGATGTTCTTAAGTTGGGTTTGAAACAAAAGTCCTGCTAGAATTCCAAAAACCTATAATTTAATTCATGAGAAAGATGGGCTTGATTATTTCTCAGCAAAGAGAAACACCTAATAAGAAAAAAATAGGCAATTGAGAACCTTATTGAAGCACTTTTTGATTCAAGAAGATGGTGAGATTTCCTCAGGTCGAAGAAGATGCTTCCATGTATGAGTATCACTGTAGCCAATAAACTACTACTATAATGCATTGCGTTAGGAGTTGGTTTGTGAATCCATGCGATGTTGTTGTATCCTATGTCTTCAAGATCGGTCCTTAGTTTCCTCTTCTTCTGCTCTTTCTAGTATTGTCTTGGGCAGATAACAACTAGAACTCAAGAATGGTGGGTGTGGCACTTTTGTTGCTTGTTGTGCCAATACAACCACTGAGAAGCTTCCAAACCCAGTCATAATCGCTCATTTTTCTTTCAGAAGTTCGCTGTTTTTGCTAGACACCTTCTTACAATGGATAAAACTATCCCTACCTTAGATACCCACTAAAAAAGTTTTTCAGGGTTTGTCATGTTAACTCTTTGGAAATTAGCCTCCTTTCATCTTGACACTTTTGATTAAATAATTACCCCTAAAGGCTATGTCATACTTTTTTTGGTAGGAGGAGACTTATCCTCGATATCTTGAATACTTGTTGTTAATTACTCATTAAATCACACATATTTTTGTTTTAATATGTAATTGGACGATGAAAGAAATTTGACCTTCTTAGCATATGTACCTTCCAGTTTATTTCGAGTATTTAGATACCTTTAGAGCTTTTATATTGGAATACAGAGTAAAGTCACTGGATAGATAGTTGTTCCAATGTTTTAAGGTGGCGATGATATAGTATTTATCACATGTTGAGTATCTTGATTGCATTCATTTAATTTTTTTATTGAAAAAAGCAATTGGGTGCCTCTCGCTCAGGCTCAAAACAACACCAATCCTCACATTGGATCCATCTGAGTCAATTTCAATGTCAATTAAAATTAGGTAGATTTTACAATGGAGCTTTAGTCAATGTTTGCTTAAGAGCATCAAAACTATTTTGGGATGTTGATGTCCAACTGAGTTTATTTCCTTATAGGTTGGTTCTAAGGAGCAGCCATCGATCTATATTTTTTCAATAAATTGTTTATTGAAATACATTACACCTTGGAAGCTCCAAACATTAATAAAAGATTGAGGATTTGGCTAATTTGTATTGGCATTGATCTTCTCTTCATCAATCTTGATTTTGATTGTAGAAATGACATCTATCAGCAAAAAATTGACATATTGCCATATTATTTCCTTTGAGTTAATATATTAAAGAGTTTTCTGTATGTGTTGTTGATGATCCTCGAAGGTATAACTATAAACTAGAATGTCATCAATGTA
>NW_018234124.1:0-5893 GCF_001263595.1 Phalaenopsis equestris
GATAAGCAATTTAAATTACATTGTTGTGATTAAGTATTACTTTTGTAAAATCTTAGTTCGTAGCCTCTACTATTACTCCCTGTGGGATCGATATCTAGGACTCCATTAGACAAGTGTGACTTTACCATTATTGAATATTTTATATATACATCTTTATCGAATCTATAATCGTTATTAAGTTTTTGGTGCCGTTGCTGAGAAATTAAATATTCTAGTAGCAGTATTAAATACTTGTATTTTTAAGCATATATAAAGTCGCTATTAAGCACCCCTTTTTGTCAATGGGCGAGAGCCTGAATGACCAATAGTAAAAACAATATGATTATTCACATGCCTATGGTGACGTTTTCAAGGCTATTTCTAAATCGCAAGGAAGTTTCTACTAAACTTTGTTTAATATCAGTTTGATTATTTTAAATACATATTATATCTAAGGTTACCAATGGAATATCATGTGCAATTTTTATTTATGGTTATGAGTTTTATTTAATTTTTTGAAAATTTAAGTTAAAGTTGTATGATTTGGGTAGAAGATTTAGTCCTTCATGAGCCTACCGAAAAAATCCAGGCAAATGGCAACACAAAGCATTGGCCTAAAAATGTGGGCACAACTATTGAATAAAAACACAAACAATATAAAAGACGACCATATGATACCAATTCTAGACCTACGAAAGACATGTTGATTGAAATCGCCTGAAATATCGTTATTGATTTAGTTGAGTTTCATCATTTTGCTTATTGTTCATCATCTTTGAGATATTCAAGATGTTGTTAGTCGACCAAACATAACACACTCTAACTCTAAGAAATGAAATGATTCAAGAACGAAAACATACGTTACTATGACAACCTAATTTTAACTACAGATCCCTAAGTATCTCTAACAACCCTACAAAATAAAATTAGCACATCTTAAGCTTACTATGAAAGCTTAGAAACATGATAATAAAATCTACCACAATCTATGTAATAAAGAAGAACGGTCTATTCATCCTTACAAGCATCTAACAAGAAAATAAAGTGTTCACAACATAGAAGTACAACCTATCTAATCTTATGACATCTAAAGGTGGGTGAATGTGAAGTAAAAAGATTTATCAAATTTTAGTTAAGACGATCCCAGTTAAGATGCCCATGGTTTTCCATCGTCCTGAGGTTGTTAATATTTTGGATTTACATAGTTAGAAAATGTAGTTAACCCAATCTGATCGAAAGGTTCTTGTCAGAAATCATGGGTTATGTTGTTCTAAAAACCTTCGTAGACACATGTTTAATTATTACTGTTCAAGCTGTATTGGGTTTTATTTATTTATTAGAGGTTTACTTTATCTATTAATGTCTTTTAAATTTTTATGAGCTTATGACTTTCAGGTTATTTGACTTTTATGTTAATTCATTTTTTAAAATAGAATTTTTTTTGATTAATTTTATTTTTAACAGGATTTTCTTTCTGATGACTTTGGTCAAGATTTCATGGTTCCAACATCTTGAGGTCATTAGTGTGGTTTGCTTGGTTACGAATAACCAGAGAATTCCTTGTTAACAATCATAGATTACCTCACCCAACGATATATTGTATATCGAGGTTTGCTTAATCAAGTTCAAGTTTAAGTTTTAGTGAATTTTGATCATTTATAAATTTTATGTTATGGATTTTATTTGACTTTTACTTGAGTTCACTTGTTTTTTCGTTAGGGTTTGTTCCATGTTCAATTTTATGTTATATTTGGGTTCATTTTAGTTTGTTCACTTCATTGATGAAGATTTTGTTGGATTCGAAGTTTTCTTAGTGAAATTATTAAATTTTTAGTTCATAAGAGGGGTATTTATAAATTTCTCATTTTCAACTTAAACTACTTCGTCTCAAAGTAAAAGTTGATTATTGTGTTTTAATACATGTTGATGAATACTTTGAAGTGATTAATTAATGATTTCAAAATTTTTTAAAACTTTTTTTGTTATGTTCGATGATGAAAAGTGTACGTTCGTAACTTATGGAGAGCCATGAACATGCCCCCATTCATTCTTAATCACATGAATTATAGGATTTGATTTTTACTTAAATTTCCATTAATGATTCTAAGTTAATTTATTAAATTATGTTTTAAGACTATAAGTTTTGTTGCTAAGGGTTGAAAGACACATTCGTAATTCTTGGGAGTTGCAAATAAACCTACAATCACTTTTGATTAATCAATTTTTGTTGTAACTTGGTTGTTTTATTATTTAATAATTAAGATCTATTTTTATGAGTTTGAATATTATTTAACGTTTGAATATGCGGTCTAAGGGTTAGGAGAGAAACATTTGTAATTTTGGAAATGTTACAAATATAACCTTTCTCAACTCAGTTAGGGATTTTATTTTATCTTAGTCATTTTACCATTCATTAGTTGGTTTCAATTAAGTTTTAAAGATTTTGAGGTTTCAAATTGTTCATATTACTTTTAAAGGTAGATTTATACCTTTTCAATTTTGTCCAATTTTTTGTTAAGATTTAGTTGGTTTTGACTTAAGAATCTTACCAACTTTGTTTAAAGTGTTTTCAATAAAGATTTGATTACTTGGTTTTCTGATTTTGTGTTAACTAAGGTTAATTTTTACAAAATTCATTTTTTTATGATTTTAAAAAAATACAATTTTACCCTTTAGCATATTCTTGATATTTGACTTGGAGTTTAATTTAATGTCTTATTTCAAAGGTTAATTAGATTTAATTCTTAGAATTCCAAAGTTTAATTTACTGATTTTTTTTTATTTAAATTCAAAGACCAAGGGTTAGAAGTGTAAATTTAAATATTACAAATATGCCATCTCATAGGTTTAAGTAGTTTTTAATTTTCAGAGGAAGAAGTGAGTTCTTTATTTTAATCATCTTTTCACTTCCGAATTAAATTTATAATAACAACAACAACAACAATAACAATAACAATAATAATAATAATAATAATAATAATAATAATAATAATAAATTTTTACATTTTTCATATTATAGCTTTACTATTATTATTATCATTTTTTATTATCATCTTTTAATTTTTCAATTAATTACAAGTTTCATGAAAGTTGTATTTTTTTATTGGATTATGATTATTAACATTGGCTAGGATTTGAGAATGATTGTAGGAAGGGATTTTTGGAAGTAATGTTTGTGGAGATTTGGTTGGAGTTTAATGGAAGTTTTGGTAGAAATTTGGTGAGAGTTTTTAGTAAAACTTTGTATAGGCTTTAGGGAAATTCAAAGTGGAATTAGGATGAAAGTTTTAGGAAAATTTTAGATGGAAATTTTAATAGGTTTGTTGGTGGAATTGTAGAAAGGTTTTGGATGGAAGTTTTAGTAGGTTTGTTGGTGGAATTTTAGGGAAGTTTTGGATGAGAATTTTGATGGAGTGATTTTTTTTTCTTGCTGAATTTAGGAATATTATATATTTTTGTTATATTTTGGAAATTTTTATTTCCTTTTTTTTTATTTTAGGGAGTTATATTTTTGTTTTTTCTTAAAAGCTTTCAATCTATTCTATTTAAATTTTTGTGAACTTGAATACAAATCACACAATTCTTATGTATATCTACATAATTAACACTTACATATTCATTTGTAGGCAAAGATAATAAAAAAATTCCATTTTTTTATTACTCTCAAATTTTAATATCACATATAATATTTAAATTTTGAATTTTACATATTAAAAATTTTAAACTTATTTACAAAATACTTAAAGTTATAATATCACATAAATACAACATACACTTTTAAAATTTATTTTCTCACACAAATTAAATATTTATTTATATTTTTAAATATCACAAATAAAAACTTATTCTTCCCATATCAATCGTTCAAAAATATATTTTCATATACAACCCAACTTATGTTTAAATAATATAAAATTTGTTTTTTTACCTATGAAAAGTTTTATTTTCATATGTACAATATTTTGTTTTTAAAAAAACAAGAAAACATTACTTTCACATACCAAACATTTAAAAATTTACATCATCATGCAAAAATATTTAAATTTAAATATAACACTTAGAAATTATTTTCTTACTTACAAAAAAAGCTTTTAATTTTTTTTTCATGCAAAAATATTTAAGTATTAAATATATTACATAAAATTTTATTTTTTTCATGTTAAACACTTAAAATTTAATTTTTACTTGCATAAATATTTAATTTTTAAATATCACACATAACAAAATTATTTTCTTACGTTCACATCTTTAAAAATTTATTTTTTACATGTAAAAATATTTATTTTTTAAACATAACACATAAAAGATATTTTTCATATTAAAAAAAATTAAAATTTTATTTATTATATGCAAAAATTTTTAATTTTCAAAGATAACACATACACCAAACTTAAAGCATAGATTTTATTACATTTTAAGTTTTATGGAAAAAAAAACTTAATTATATCATATGTGTTATTGTTATTTTTTTAAATGTGGAAATTAAGATTTAAGTTTTAAAAATATGAATATTTAAAAACGAAGCATTAACTATGTATGTGCATAAGAAGCAAATAGTGTGTATGTGAATATCTTTTATTTATTTATTTAAATGCTTAAATTTTGGGTTCATTTATCATTGTTAGTTTTTTTAATATCAAAATTTATTTTCTTTCTTTTATGCATGTAATTGTTAAAGTTTTTTTTTTTTTTTTACTTTTTGTTCTCTCTCCCTTTCTTTTTATTTTGGGTTTGTTTTGCATGGTGGCACCTAACTTTTGGTGGCTAACATGTAAATAGTTGAGCATTGAGTAGTTTTCATGTGAATACCTAGGATTTGAGTGTTGGCATGCAAATGCATCAAATCTAAATAGCTAGCATGTAAACATGTGAGATTTGAGTGGCTAGCATGTAAATACATGAGACTTAAGTGGTAAGCATGTAAATACATAAGTGTGAAGTTGTGAACATGAAAATGCTTACAAGTAAGGTGGGGAAAATGTAAATATATAGATGGGTTAAGGTGGTGTGTGTAAATACATGGGAATAAGGTGGTTTTTGTGTAAATACATAAAATTTCGGTGTCATACATGTAAATATGAAAATATAAATGGTGTACATGTATAAACATATAATAATATATTGAAATGCATATAAATAATTTTTTTTAAGGTGTTTGATATGTAACCTGTAAAGATAGGGTGACATGCATGTGAGTATCTTTTTTGATTATTTTTATTTTTAAAGGTGTTAGGTATGTAAATGCGTAAGAATTAGGTGGCATAGATGTCGATAGCAAAATTGAGGTGTTGGGCATGTAAATGCATGAGAATAGGGTGGTAGGCATGTAAATCTCTATTTTTTTTAATGTGTTAAATATCTAAATGCGTAAGAATTAGGTGGTATGCATGTAGATATGAAAGTTCAGGTTGTATATGTAAATAAACAAGAAGAAACGAATTGAGAGGGAGAGAGAAGCTAGACACCTTCCTTTGTGGTTTGGGATGGAGCTGCAGAAGGAGAGAAAGGTGGGAGCTCTGAAGATCCCTGTACGCCGGAATGTCGTCGTTGGCTTAGTGATGGTCGGAGCTCCGACGACGGAAAATATGGGAGTTTTGGTTGGCTTATGGAGAGGAGGTGGAGCTCTCTCGCAAGTATTGTTAGAGATGGAGACCGGGTTTGTGTCTTAGGGTTTTGAGAGGGAGGAAGGGTAGATTGAGGAAGAGCTTGTAAGGCCAAGGAGAAAGAGTGGGGAGATGTCACTGGTAGAAAAAAAAAGTGGGAGGGAGAGAACTATTGAAGGAGCTGTTTATTAGAGTTTCGGTTGGTTTTTTTTTTTTATTTTAATTTTTTTAATTTTTTTTTATGGAGGGGGAGTAGATGGAGTAAGTGTTGTTTTAATATGGTAATATATATATATATATATATATATATA
>NW_018234124.1:6089-6736 GCF_001263595.1 Phalaenopsis equestris
GAATAAAAAAACAAACCTGTTTTTTCCAAACCGTGGATTAAGGAAGTAAGAAAAAAATGCATTATTTTATATAAATGTATATTTTCTTTTTTATTTTTACTTTATTTTCTTGTTTGCTTTTTTAATTTATATATATTCTATTATTTTCTTCTTTGTCATAAGTAGACTTGACTTGAGAAAGGTGGTTTGTTTGACTTTGGTATGCCTTGAGTTTACATGGATTAAATTTGGCTTTGTCATGACCACTTCGGTATGAGTCATAAGTTTTATGGTTTTAAGATATTTGGGTGGCTTGGTTTGGATTTGATTTGATTTGAGGATTTTTTTTTTATTATGAGGTGGTGGGGATAAATCTATGTGTCTTCACACAACATAGAACTCTCGAAAGATTTCTATTTACATGACCACATACAACATTTAAAGAATAAAATAGCACCTCAAGGGGATAAAATATTACCTTAAAATTGGTTTAATCATTTGGATGATAAAAATCTTTGTAAGTCTATGAAAGCATGGGGTTTACAGGGGGTTTTCTCTTATCTTATGTGTGTAAGATAAGGTTTATTTTGTTTCGAGATCGGATTCCTTACAAGTACAAGCCCTTGTAATTAATTACATCTTCAGAATCGTGAACCTTTAAGAAAACA
>NW_018234125.1:0-402 GCF_001263595.1 Phalaenopsis equestris
GAACATCTATTTAGAATTGGCTTCTAGGTTCCCCTACTCTAATGAATTTTTTTGAACTTATTTTGGCTTGGAATAGCAAATTGGGAATTACAGCTTTGCTTCCTTGGTTGTCTTACTCGAAATGATAACATCTTTATGGAAAACTGGCTTTGGATCTTGGTTTGGGTTCTTGTGATGGTTCAATTTAGCCTTTTAACTTGAATTTAAAATTAGATTTTAATGGATTAATTTTTACCTTTTATGAAATTTGATTTTAGTTTTATGATGGTTTAAACATGGTCCTTTACACCATGCTCAGTTTTTTTTGCCTTTCGATAATCACGTTTATTCTCTATACAAAGTTCAGTTTTTTTTTTTATGCAAATTGTGGCTTGGGTTTTGTTTTTTGCCGAACCTAATTTG
>NW_018234126.1:0-1766 GCF_001263595.1 Phalaenopsis equestris
AGCTGGCAGTGGGTGTGCAGGGAGAAAATCTGCTAGTATTTGTCCTTTGATAGCACGGAGGGGTATAAAAGTTATATCAAATTGTAATAAGATCATTGACCATCTCGCTAAAAGTCCGGAGAGTGTTGGTCGGGTCATCAAATATTGCAATGGATTAACTTTTGAAATTAGGGTGATCTTATGAGAAAGCATGTAATTTGAGCGGCAAAATTTAGTGCCAGAAAATGCTTTTCAATAGGTGGATACCTTATCTTTGTCAGTATTAGACGACGACTCAAGTAGTAGAGAGCATTTTTTTTTCCCTCCTCATTGACTTGGGCTAAGAGGGCTCCAAGAGAGTCATCCAAAGTCGCGGTATAAAGTATCAACTAAATATTGTTTAACGTCCTCAAACGCCCGCTGGCATTTCTCTTCCCAAATGAATTTGGCATCCTTTTTAATTAATGTCGAGAAGGGCTGACACCTACCTGAGAGATTAGAAATTAAGAATCTCAGATATGTCAACTTCCCCTTAAAGGAACGTAGTTGTTTCAAGGTTTAAGGAGGAGGCATTTCCAAGATAGCTTTAATCTTATTTGGGTCGATCTCAATTCCCCGATGACGGACAATGAGTCCTAGAAACTTCCCAAAGGTAACGCCGAAGGCAAACTTTAAGGGATTCATTTTAAGGTCATATCTTCATAACCGTTCAAACACAATCCTCAAATCATACAAATGGTCTATTTTCTGTTTACTTATGATGGTCCATATGATATTAATGAGGTCGTCAAAGATCTTCGTCATTGCACGCTGATATGTTGCTCCGGTGGTCTTTAAGCAGAACGACATCACTGTGTAGCAGATGATTCCAATCAGTGTTCTGAAGGCTGTAAGTGCTACATCCTTGGGAGCCATCTTGATTTGGTTGTACTCCGACGATCCGTCCCAGACTATTCGTCCATGATGGAGAAAATTTCATGTGTCGAAACGATATCCACCATCATTTCCGGTATAGGTAGTGGAAACTCGTCTTTTGGACATGCCTTGTTCAAATCTCTGAAGTCGACACAAACGCGGATCTGTCCATTTATTGGCTAACCACGTGGGGTATTGCTCTGTTTTAACAAAGTTTGCTTCTATCAATTTCTTTACCTCGGCAATGACTTGTTGTTCTATCTCGAGGTGCATTCTTCTGGGAGCTTGTTTTTTTTACTGGGGTTACATTCTTGTCCACCCCAAGTTTATGGATTGCAATCTCTACTGACAGTCCTGACATTTCGTTGTAGCTCCATGCAAAGCAGTCTTTGAACTCTGCTAATAGTTTTAGAAGTTCTGCAGACTCTTAGTCATCAAGTAGAGAACTTATAAACGTAGGCTGGGGTAGTTCTTCAGTCCTGAGGTTAATCTCTTTCAATTCATCTATAGTGGATTTAATTTCTTCCTCAAATTCTAAAGGAGCATCTTCTATTGGTTGATCAGTAGAGTCATCCTCTATATCGAGACAATCCTCTTCTGACTCACTAGTAACAACCATGCAAAATTCAGAATCATCGACTTGTCAAACTGTACCAAATCCGAGCCCTTCTTTTGAATTGGGAGTTCATCTTTTAGTATTCCACAATTTTTCAAAGAGTTGAAATTTATCTTTTGGCATTTACTTTGGTAAATTTCTCTGTTGAATTAACTTTTGAACACAAGGCGAGAAGTAACCAAAAGGCAATTCCATTAATTCATTAGAATCAACATCCAAATTTACATGTTTTTTAAGCTCAGTAGAGGTAGAAGCA
>NW_018234126.1:2092-2818 GCF_001263595.1 Phalaenopsis equestris
AATTAAATTGATCTTTCCTTGTCCGCGTCCCCGGCCTCGACCTCGAGTGCTTGAACTAGAAGAACCTCCACCAACTCGTCGTAGGGGAGTGGTAGAAGGTTGTTGAAGAGGAGTTGTATGGCCTCCTTTTTGTGATTCTTCTGAACCTTCATCTCTGTTTGTCAAAATCTCGCATGAGAAGACAATCTTCTTTGGAGGCGCGTAGTAGGCAACATCTTCATGGATACCAACTTCATGCACTGAAAATGGTTGTAGATCTCCCTTGATGCAATTTTCTTGACCATCTTTGCAGCATTTAATGCACTGGTGTAGGAATGATGGAACCATATTGTGCTCATGAATCCACGGTCGACCCAATAGAGCGTTAAAGGAGGTCCCGACATCGATGAAATGAAATTTAATGGTTGTTACAAGTTCTCCGACCTTCATAAGTAACGAAATTGATCCAAGGGCTCTTTCTCCCCTTTGGTTGAATCCTCTTAACATCATCTTATCGAGGATGAGCTCTTAAACATCAAAGTCCAAATATTCTAACGTTCGTAGACTCATCAAGTTAAGAGATGCTCCAGGTTCTATTAAAATTTTGGATAACACAAATCTGCCAATATTGACGGAGATGTAGAGCGGACGGTTATGGTCGGCGGTACCGAGCATCAAGTCTTCATCTGTGAAGGTTACCCCTGACTGTTCTCCCAACAAGCAAACTTCATCTGAGGATGTGCTGGC
>NW_018234126.1:3269-3965 GCF_001263595.1 Phalaenopsis equestris
ACCAGACGCAAGTACAATTTAAGGATCATTTTGGGAATAGAGATCGCAGCTTGCTTGGTTATAATCAGTCACGTTTGGATCTAGCAAAGCTGTAACCAAAGATTTTCTCATCTCCTTTGACAGGATCAGAGCATCGTAGATGCTTAGTCGAGCAGGCAACTTCCTAAGTTGAGCTAGCATGTTGTAGTCTACTTTGTATGATCCTCCAATTTTATCTTGATTATGTGGTTCTTCCACTAGCGGAGGTGGGGGTATCTCTTCTCGATTCATTGTTTGTTTTCCTTTGTCTATTGGAGCTATTCTTGGCAGTAACATTTTTCCGTTCCTTAAGTTGACTTCTGTGACTTCTTCTTCTTGAGATATCATTGTTGAATCTTTTGGTGTCTTTTCCTCTTCATCGGAGAGATCTAAGTTGATGGCGAGCGGTGCACCATGACACTCGGGAATCGGCTGTTCGTTATCGGTGTTGTCGTAAGCGATATCATTAATGTCTTCTTTGGCCTTGACAACGAGTTCATCGGACTCAAGTACGAATTGAGGATCATTTTGGGAATAGAGATCGCAGCTTGCTTGGTTATAATCAGTCACGTTATTACAGAAATAGTCAAAACATAGCCGTAATCACAACCATTATATTCATAAGACCCCAAAGGGACAAAAAGATAATCATACAAAGTCAAGGGTTCGAGGATTTTC
>NW_018234126.1:3991-4588 GCF_001263595.1 Phalaenopsis equestris
ATTTTCTGGTGAAATCTTCATCTCGGGCTCGGTATACTGCAGACTCTGAATGGAGGCTTGTTTTGATGCAGACTGTAGCTTGTTCAGTATCTTCTTTGACGATCTGCTCCATACTTCATTCCATCCTTCTTTGGTGTTCGTAGAAGCTTGTTTCGATGGATCTTTTATTTGATTGAGGACCCTTTTGAGTTCATCCCAAGTTGTACTCCATCCATCTGTTTCGACATATGTATCAATTGGGGAGATTGACTCAGGTGAAATCATATTTATGGAACCTTTTTCAGGTTCTCTCAAATACTCCTTCGGGATTGTTAAATTTTCCTCCTTGAGGTTCTTCTCGAGCCAGTCTTTAAAGATGAAGCATTTGTGTATAGTGTGTCCAAGTAACCCGTGGTACGGGAAATAATTTGGTTCATTCCTCTTATCCACCTCTTCAGGTTTCTTTGGATCAGGTAGTTTGAATTTTGGTTTCTTCATAGCGCTTTTGAATATTTTAGGTACAGCTTCATCTTTAAAGGAGTAAACAACTATTTGTCGCTCTAACAGGGATATTCTTTTACCCGTTATTCGAGGTGACCCCTCCTGAGACGGCCGGTG
>NW_018234126.1:4735-7520 GCF_001263595.1 Phalaenopsis equestris
TTCATTTCTTCTTGAAGACTGCTGGCTTTACTGAGTAGCTTCTCAAAGGATTTGATGGTGATTCCCTTAAGCATGAAAGCTGCTGGCCCATGAATGCTCTTAAACAGAATTTCAATCTCATGATGTTCCTGTAGCTGAGGTTCACATTTCATGCTAAGGTTTCTCCACCTCAAAAAATAGTCTACCAAAGTTTTGCTAGACTTTTGTTTTTCCATCATGAGCTCTCCGATAGACACAGTGTGTTGTGCCGTAGTAATTCTTTTCACAAACAGTTGTTCCAACTCATAAAAAGTTTTAACGAACCCGCTGTTCAGGGCGGCGTACCAGTCGAAAGCAATCCCTGACAAGCTGCTGACGAACTGCTGGCAGAGTAGAGCTTCACTATTCCTCGTGTTGCTACAATTGGCTCGAAAATGTGCTATGGGACTGGAAATGTGCTGTCTGGGATTTTCAGTCCCATCGAATATCTTGAAGTTTGAAGTCACAAAGCCCTTGGGGAAATGCACGGCATCAAACTCCTCCGAGTAAGGTCTACCCTATAAAATTGATGCACCGCCCTTGGACTGGGCCAAGGCCTCCCGCACTTGTTCAACCATTTGGTTGAACTCTTTTTCTGGCATGGCACTTGATGGAGAATCCTTATTTGGTTGTTCTTCTTTCTCTGTCGAAGTAGCCTCCCTTCTTTCATCTGCGATGTGTATGATTTCTGGCTTATTAATCTCTGGAGAAGCCAATCTTGGTGCTTGTGATTGCCCCTGAATGGTGGCCATGGCGGTCATAGCTGCAGTCAACATCTCCTCAATTCTTTTCTCCAATAGAACAACTTGCTCATCCCTGAGGAGGATAACCCTACGCAGCTCATCTATGGCGTTCTCTTTAGTGTGAGGTTGAGCCTCGTGCGCGGATGTGGTAGCTTTGGTTTCAATCACATGGACATCCATGAAATCCTCCTCCAAGTAATCATTGTAATCAAAATCCTCATTGTCACTATTGACGGAAACTCCGTGTTCTCGAGCCAACTCAGAAATCTCGATCCTGAGTTTCTCAACTCTTTCCTCAATTATCATATCTTTGATTGCTTTAAGATCTGGAGGGCCTTGATGGAAATCCTCAAGTTGTTCCTCCATCTCGCTGGCTATTGTAGTGACGATGTCAGATATTTTAGTCACTGGTTTTACTTCCTGTCCTGCAGGCTCATTGAATTGTATCGGGGCAGCGACCACGTCTTAGTAGAGACATTAGTATGTCGAGGGAAGATATGCTCCCCGTGGTGTAGACCAGCTATAGTGTCAGGGAATCATCTTGTCTTTCTTTTAATGACTGCAGGAATAACGGGGAAACTTTTCAGACCCCGTCTTAACCCATTCTTAACTTAATCGGCCGGCGACCTGCGATCTTGGTGGTGGTATGGTCGGTGGTGACTATAGTAGTATCAACTCGGTTTCCCAAACAAAGCCAGAGGGGAAGACAGGTAGGTGACTTTATAGTAGACCTATGAGATTTTCTAGCGAACTTAATATCCCTCAAAATTTCATTCTTCAAATGACGGGAAATTGCATGTTCCACTCGTTTAAGTAATTCACTAACAAAACATCCTTCTTTAATAGCAAGCCTTCTGAAGACTGCACTAACTCGGGTGATGGGGCTGAATTTTTTTCCCTCCTCACCATGTTCATGAGGTGATGGGAATGCAGCAGCAATCTTCCGGATACTCTCGTATCCATCCGTATGATTGACAGAGGATGGAATCTACTCCCTCGTAGAAGTGGGTAAATTTTTGGTAATACCTCTTCAACTTGATGAGGCTCCTCCTCACCCTAAGTATGGACGGATGTGTTCTCAGCAATCTGGGCTTTGATGGCCCTCCGAATTCTCGTATTGCAGTTCTTCCTTTAAGTTTGGGTCAGTGGTACAGTCCTTGAGCTTGACCCGATCTCAAACATGGGTGGAGGAATAGTTAATCCCGCAGTTGGATCTTCAACGACCATCACTTTTTTTCCCTTAGTAGTAGCAAGGATAGCAGGCTTGATGACAGCAGCTTTAGCCTTCTTGCAGGCAGGGAAGTCATGAAGGCAGTTCAAACTGAATTCTGTAGACGACTCCTGAACTTCCGGGGCAGTGATCTTCATTACCACAAACGGGGCTTTCGAGAGGATAACCTCGAGGTCTTCAAATTCAGCTCCAAACTTGATGGTGGGAGCGACATTACGGGCGTTGCAGTTCGTTGGCAGGTTGCAGGAAAAGGTCAGCGTTGGGTAGGCCATCACAACGGGCTTTAAAACAGAAAGTTTTAGGCTTAGCTATATAGCCGAAAACCTTGTAATTTTTAGTGCGAGCACTGAAAATAAAGGTTAATTTGTAAACCGGGCTGGTCTTAATTTACAGGTAATTTTAACATCTTTATTTAAAAAGGTATAAAATTCAATTAATATTTAAAAGTACGCGCAACATAACACGATTTAGTTCAATTTGCGAAGTAGCAAACCAAATGTGGAAGGGAGTTGTGAAAAATTTTAGGACCCAGTGCGGGACCCAATTCAAGGCAAAAAATGCCCAGGTGGAATTAGTCCACCGACACACCTCATAAAAAATTAAAGAGTGATTAATGGCCTTTTGAACCCCTCTGTTCAAAGATGGTTGAACAGCTAGTACTGAAGTCCAAGGAGTTAGTTGTACTTTCCCAATATAGAATGGGTAAAGTACGCCAACGGAAGAAGGCTAATTTGGTTGAAGAGGGCCATGGACATATCACCGATGCGTGAAGATAATATTTCTTGATTTGTAT
>NW_018234127.1:0-1061 GCF_001263595.1 Phalaenopsis equestris
TGACTCGAAATAATACTAATCAATTATATATATATATTTGATAATTAGTATTTTTAAAAAAATTGATTAACCATAAGGCTAAAAAGATTTATAGCAAATTAAAAGTATTAATGAAAAAAATAAAATAAAAAATTATTAATTTAGATTCAAATGATTTTTAAATCTTGCCCCAATCCTTGACATCTTATGGCTACGTGATTAGGGTTGTCAAAATGACTTTTTGTTCGTGAACGGGTTGGCTAAGCAAACGAGCCGAACACTAACACACTTTTTGAGCTCGAAATATAAACGAGCCTAACTCGTGTTCGGCTCGTTTACACCCCTAACTGTATACATCCGATCTTCAAGGATGAAGACAGCCTCTTAAGAAAAGTGCATGTTAATTTCTATATTATTATTAAGAATTTTTTGAAGCAGGGACAAACATACTATTGAAGCTTATTAGTGTTAGATATGTTCAAGTCATATATGTAAAAATTGCTAATAATAGTAATAATAATTAAAAAGGTAACACGTGGCACTAAAGTTTGACTTGAACCGAACGCTAGAATCATTTTTTAGGAAAAATAAAAAATTAATGGGTCAGAACAAGCTTGGAAGCCCTGATTTAATTGGTTTTATATGATATCATATCATATTGGATATGAATACTGAGAAGCTTTTATTAAAATTTATTCATTGATTATAAATCTTTCACCCGTAACGCACAATTTATATATATTGACATATCTAATACCCTAATTTTGATATTTACAATTATAATGTTATAAAGCTATAGATAAAAAATGTATTTCGCTTTTAAAAAGACAGTAATGATGATAGTTTTTATGAAATTTTATTGATTTGAGTCCAATGCTTGTAAATACGAATGTTTAGAATTTAGATATGCAAATACACATGAATTGTGTGATATGTATGTAAATGCCTTCAACTTTAAATATTTGGTGTTTTATATATATAGGGCTTTGTACACCCAAAATTGGTATGCATGAATATCGAGATAATCTAATTGTCTAGATAAAAAGATACATGACGAAAATGTCCCAAAAATCAATTATGAC
>NW_018234128.1:0-381 GCF_001263595.1 Phalaenopsis equestris
GGCTAGAAGATTGACCGCCGAGAGTAATCGGGTGTAGAGAGTATCCCTGAAGCACAGCTTATCTCGTGACATATATCGTTTGCATTTTAAAAATAATATAATCATATTATAAATTATTATTTTAATAGACATTTTCTTAATTTTGGTAGTCATGTTACTGTTAATTGAGATGTCTATCTTTATTTTTTAATATTTTGCACTGAATATTTGCTCTCAAGTATGGAATGTACTGGTATGAACAGGTAATAATTTTGTCACAAAAAACATTACTAAGAGGGACATAATGGTCATTTGTCCATAAACAGTTACAATAAAATTGTTTTCAAGCTGCAAAAAACAACAAAACCAACTTATCCGCAGCAGTTTTCTGTGGCAGCAGCT
>NW_018234129.1:0-820 GCF_001263595.1 Phalaenopsis equestris
TATTAAAATAATAATAATAATAATAATTTAAAAAAAATCAAAAATTCAAAAAGAAATATTTTTATGAGAGATTATTTTAGTTTGTTTGCTTTATTTGTTTATGCAAAATATTGGATCTGAAGGTTTAGTATCTTACGATTCAGAATTAGAAGGTACTATTAGAAAAATTCAAAAACAATAAAGAGAAATTAAAAATTTACAAGAAATGGCGAATAACTTAGATAATCCAATAAATGAAAATCGACAAAAACCTTTAAAAGATTATGTGAATCCGACAGCAGATGAACTTCACTTGATTATTCAAAATCCTGATGTTGCTGCTAATTCATTTGAGCTTAAACATGCTATTATCCAAATGGTATAAAATAATCAGTTTGGAGGATCAACTACTGATATCCTAACTTACATCTTGCTAGTTTTCTTGAAATTTGTGCTACATTTAAATATGATGGAATGTCTAATGATGTTTTTAGGCTTAGAATTTTTCCTTTTTCATTAAGGGATAAAGCCAAGGCTTGGTTAAATTTGTTAGCACCACGATCTGTTAGAACTTGGGGAGAACTATCACAAAAATTCTTGGCTAAATATTTTCCACCCTCGAAAACCGCTAAGCTTAGAAATGATATTACATTGTTTTATCAGTTTGAAGGGAAATCAATATATGAAGACTGAGAAAGATTTAGAGATCTTCTTAGGAAATTTCCACATCATGCTTTACTAGATTGGTTAATAATTCAAACATTTTACAATGGATTAGTAGAATCACTGAGATCTATTGTAGATGTTGCTGTGGGTGGTTCATTAATGTCAAAACCTTTTG
>NW_018234130.1:0-494 GCF_001263595.1 Phalaenopsis equestris
ATTAGTATACTGATGTGTTGCAATCACACAAACTGATTCAGGGGTGATGTTTTAGAAATACGGTTGGAGACATGGAAGATTTAATTTTTCGCCGATAGTGGGAACAATTCTGTTGTTTCTTCTTTATACCAGTTATATCTGTTGTGAGGGAGTTCTATGTAAATCTCCTTGAAGATGAATCCACAATAAAGTCATGGTTTGAGGGAAGTTGGTACCTTTTTCACAAAAGGTAATCAACTTTTTTTACCATTTACCACCGGATACGTTATGTTTTTATGCAAATTATAGTCCTACTGAAGCGGAATTAGACGAGATTATTTCTTACTTTACGGTTGGGAGAGGATTTTGGAAGATAAGTAATGAAAGGAGAGTTAACTTCCCAACTTCAAAGTTATGTGCACCGTCAAAGGCCTAGCACTATTTCATTTATTTAGATAATTTAGACTTTTATTTTTAATACTTAAATTTCTTTTATTAAAAAAATTTTCAAAACT
>NW_018234130.1:4197-5480 GCF_001263595.1 Phalaenopsis equestris
TCGGGTGCCTACGCGTTGCAGTTCAAAAACCTGCCGTGAAACCTTCTATTGGCGGGTTTGACAAAATTTTCTCTATATATCCCAAAACCTGCCATTTGGAGTAAAATTAAATCAGTAGAGACGGAGAGGATCTACTAAATCATGTTCATATGGCCTCCAAATCTAAGGAAACTTCCAAGTATGGGATTTTCAACCATTAAAAGTTCATTGGTTTCAATACACAAAGGTTTCATGACAAGGTCTTTATGAAGAAGAGGTTGATCATGGAAAGGGGTTTAGAGAATCGAAGATTCAATACTCCAGGTACTATTATAGAAAAAAGCATTTTACAAAGGTGATCGGAAGTTGTATGCTACACCACTTCAGCCATAGTAATTCCTGTTGTGAAGGACATTTATGCAAATCTTTGTGGGATAAGTCAATGAGTTGTCTATGTTCAAGACCTTTTACTCTTTCAAGGATTAATGACTTATTCATGATCGAGAGTGTTCCAATTTGTCATTATGCCAACTTTGCCCCTATAAAAAGTAATATGGATGAAGTTCTTAGATTCTTAACGGACGAAGATGGAAACATGGGAGATAAATAAAAACATTAATGTAAGTTTTCATTCTTCAATGTTAAATTTTGCATGAAATCCTTGGCATATCCTTATCTTTGCAAAATTACTCCCTACTACAAAAATTAGTAAAGTGACAAAAAAATGTGCTATATTCAACTACTGTATTCAAACTGGAAGACCTATCAATGTGGGTGTTATAATAGTAAAATCTTCTCTTTTTTTTGATATTAAAAAGGTCTAATCTTTGTCTTGGACATCCATCTACAATATTTTTCCTTTTTATGTAATCACATGTTCCATATAAAATTTGGGAAAAAGTGATTTTTCCTTGGAAGCCCATGAACCTAGTGTTCAATTGTGATTACTTAGAAAATGGAGAAGTTGATGTTAGAAATATTCTTATGGATCAATCATCTCAAAATTCTTCACCTATATGACCTAGATTTTCAGATTGTACATTTTTTATTCTAAAGAAGATTAAGAAGTTGGAGAATGAGATTATTAATTTTCTGAATGTGATTGGCACAATTTTTGATCAGTTTGACCATTTGGATTGGAGAATTAAAGAGCAATTTGATCACACTGGACTTATGGAAGAGACTACGGTGAGAATGTATAAGAATAATTGCTTGATCGAGGAAGACTCGATTGATGAATTTCCTCACCATCATTTCTATAACTTATTTGTTCATCACCAATCAATGGGAGACCTTAGAGAACG
>NW_018234131.1:0-1061 GCF_001263595.1 Phalaenopsis equestris
GAAGTTAATCACTGTTGATGAAATTGTTGATGATGTTGTCCAACATTTCCATAAGTTGTTCACCAAAGATCTGGATTTCAGAAATCCTATTGAAATTGATATGTTCTCTAGCTGTCAGCATTATGTTCAAAATTTAAATCTCAATAGTACCCCTTTGGAAGATGAGATTAAACAAGCCTTAGACTCTATTGATGGCCTCAAAACTGCTGGACCTGATGGCTGCACATCTACCTTTTATAAAGCATCATGGGATAAGATTAAACAAGATATTATACATGCTGCCAAAACTTCTTTCTTGTTGTGCCCCCCCTAAATATTTCAGTGCCTCCACCATCACTCTGATACCTAAGAACCAAAATAGGAAAACCTGGGGGGATTACAGGCCAATTAGCCTAACAAATGTGATCTCCAAAATAATCAGCAAGATCATTGTGTTTAGGCTGCAACCCCACCTTCAACATCTAATTAGTGACAAACAAGTGGCTTTTATTAAAGGGAAGAATATTATTGACAACATCCTTCTTGTACAGGAACTCCTGCTAGATCTTGACAGTAATTGTAGAGGAGGAAATGTCATTTTCAAATTGGATATAAGCAAAGCCTATGATACCATTAATTGGGATTTCATCCTTGACACTCTTTCTGCTAGAGGCTTCAATGAAGACTTTATTAATTTGATACACAGATGGCTTAAATGTAATGCACATTCAATTCTTATCAATGGCAAGTGTCATGGCTTCTTCAATGCTACCAGGGGGATCAAACAGGGAGACCCCTTGTCTCCAACCATTTTAATACTTGCTTTGGATTATCTTTCAAGACAATTGAATAGGCTGGTTTCTAATTCACCTCATCTGACTTTCCATCACAGATCTAATATCCTTATAAGTCATTTGGCTTATGCTGATGACATTATTATTTTCTCCAATGCTGCCAAGAATTTTGTCAGAAGGATATACAATTGCCTTCTCCACTTTATGCATACCTCGGGTATGGCACTCAACAAACAAAAATATCAATTTATTGTCAATAAAAACTCCACACCTCAGCTCAAGCACTGG
>NW_018234132.1:0-537 GCF_001263595.1 Phalaenopsis equestris
TATGTGGAGATCGAGTCAGCAAACTGGAATTCTGTAAACAATGCATTTTGGGGAAGGCCACCAGGGTGATGTTCTCTACCGGAACTCACTCATTAAAGAAACCCCTTGACTATGTTCACAGTGATCAATGGGGGCCAACCAAAACTCAGACTCATGGAGGAGGGAGATACTTCATGTCCATCATAGATGACTATACGAGGAAGGTATGGGTTTTCATCCTTAAATCAAAGTATGAAGCCTTTCAGAGGTTCAGGGACTGACTAACTGTCACAGAAAATAAGATGGAAACCAAGCTGAAGCACTTGAGAATTGAAAATGGCTTAGAGTAGTGTTCAGAGCAGTTTAAGGAGCTGTGCATGAGGAATGACATCACAAGGCACAAGACAGTCCGGAACACTCCTCAACAGAATGGCCTGGCTGGAGGATGAATAGGACTCTCCTAGAGAGAGTGAGGTGCATGCTGCTAAATGCAGGTTTACCCAAAAGTTTTTGGGATGGGGTGAAGTCGTGTCAACAGCCTGCTACCTTATCAACAGA
>NW_018234133.1:0-1122 GCF_001263595.1 Phalaenopsis equestris
AGAGGTATTTCCTTATTAACAATGAATCTTTGGCCTTTAATTTTCCTTATCTAGCCCTTTTTTATTTGACAGCCCTTCAGTGCTCTCCCTTAGATTGGATAGTAGAGATCTATCATTCCAAATTTGCTTATATTTTTTCTTGATTGCAAGGTCACTTAGTCATTTGGTAAATACGTCAGTAAGCTATTTTCCTCTTGGAAGATATGGAGTGCAAATCAATTTACTTTCTTTTTTTTTTCTTTTTTAAAATGCCTATTTACTTCAATATAAGTGATGCCATCATGTTGTATAGAATTGTAAGCAATGTTAATGGCAGATTTATTGTCACGATATATCGTTATAAGTTTTTCCCAGTTGACTTTCAAATCATCGAGTATAATCTTGATCCATAGAAGCTCGAAGATTCCTTGGCCAATTGCCTTTAATTTAGAGTCAACACTAGATCTTGATACAAAAAGTTAATTTTATAAGCACAGAACGTTTCACCAAAATTTTTCTCCTTTTCTTCTTTGTTTGTTGCTTCACTGACTTCCCGATTTGGATTACCTGAATCTTTCCTTTTCTAAGAGCAGGTTCGACTGCCTCCTCCTGATCTCCCCTTCCTCTAGCTCTCTCTGTTCCCCCAAATTTATAAGTTGTAATAGGGTGCAAAATTTTCTATTTGTTAAAATCAACTTATAATTGCCCCCATAAACAAATAATCAACCCAAGTCAATAAGACCTTCTTGAGCAACAAAATTTATAGCTATTTATAAGAATTTTTCAGTCTTGTTGGGCAGACTATCTACTCTAACTAAATAAATCTAGGACCACGGCAAGCCAAGATGATGAAACCATAGAACCTTGATACAATTCATCATAATGCTCCCACCAATAAGTTGCCTCATTTTAAAATCAAATTTTTGTTACTATAAGCACTTTAGGCTTTGCAACAACCTTAATCAAAAGTTCACTATATGAGCAAAAGTCGTATGTAATATAGGGTTGCACCTATTAGAAACTTGAAAGTTGGGATTAGGTATAAGTATTTGTAGCCCACGATAGTAGTTTTTAAGAACATGCCCAACATTGTAATGATATGAATACCATGTTATTTTTGACTTGCATCTTTAGGCTTCTTGT
>NW_018234134.1:0-669 GCF_001263595.1 Phalaenopsis equestris
TTCTGACAGGATTGAACCCGTGACCTCAAGGGACTTACACTAGGCTGCATTACCAATGAGTCATGGTGAGCGGCTACATCTGTGTGTGTGTGTGTGTTCCACAAGTCATGGTCTGTTGGTTAGCGGAGTTCACTGTAAGTCCCCCTCAAGTCACGGGTTCGATCCCAGTAGCGTTGGGTTATCGAATATTTAGGCACATGTCGCGAACTATCATCATGAGGCCTGACGCATGGGAAATCGATATTTGGGTCTCTGCCAAATAACGATTTCCTTTTACACACACACACACACGCACACTAAGGAAAGTTACGGCTAAATTGAATAATAAGCGTTGAAAACATCAAGTCTTTGCTAATTAGCATGTTTAATTAAGATATAATATTTAGTTTTGATTTATTCAAACATAGGATTATATGACATGTTTGGTCGGCAATGCTCCCAACGCATGACTTGGTGACCTCCTAAAGTCCAACATATTGTTCCCATAATTAATGGGATTAATTAATTATTAATTAATAATATGACGAATTTTCTCTAGGGTGATTAATATTATAACCTCAATTAGTGGTTATAATAACTTTTACAATGCAATTTTAAGCAACTTTTTTCTTAAATGATATATCGGAAAAAGAAATTTGGGTACCTAAGCCTTATATTTCCTTTAAGCAA
>NW_018234135.1:0-522 GCF_001263595.1 Phalaenopsis equestris
CCTCAAGATCAAGAATTTTAATGGAGATTTCATTAGTGATGAAGGTGAGATTGGTAATAGTGTTGTTTAGTATCTTGCTGATTTATTTTCTTCCACCTCGCAAGTCACTCCTATAAATAGTGGCCTTTTTGATAAAGATAGAGACTATGTGGTTGGCTTGTCCCTTTTTGACATTCCTACTAATCAGGAGATCTTCAATGTGTTCAAGGATATTAATGCTAATAAAGCTCCAGGCTCAGATGGTTTCACTTCATCCTTTTACATACACTGTTGGGATATAATTCATAAGGAGGTTGTTGCTGCCATTCAAAGCTTTTTTATGGGTCATACCCCTGTGAAGTTCTTCTTCTCTTCCTTAATTGTGCTTATACCTAAAAAAATTGTTAAAACTAGCTGGTATAAATTTAGATCTTGTTGACCTCATTTTTTGTTGAGGTTTAGTTTTTTCCTCTTTAGTAGCTAAATGTCTAGCTATAGGATTTTCCTATTGACTATTCTTAGAAAACTAGACATGGAACCCTC
>NW_018234135.1:1594-2544 GCF_001263595.1 Phalaenopsis equestris
AAAACTCTTCATGAGGTCCCTATTGACCTTTTAAAATAATAAATTTAGACTTAGTCCAAGGCTAACCCAGGCTAGACCCAAGCCTAGCCCAACATGACCAAATTGATTAAAGTTCAAGATTCCATCAAATTGGCCCTTCAATTGAACTCAAAACCACTTCCGTCCTTCACCAATGTTGTTCCTTATGATCATATACACCAAATGAAAAATCTAATTGGCCCAATTGACATTGATAACCTAGCCCAAACTCAAGTTTTGGTCATTTGCACCCACTTGGACCCATGCACTAAATGTGACCTAACCACCCTAAAGTCACCAAATTAACTCCACCACAGCCATTAGTTAGACTTAGTGACCAGTCCAAACACCATGAAACCACCTAAATCAAGCCATGGACCAAAGGTCCCTCAAATTAAGGGATATTATTTTCAAAAAATGCACATGCTTAAGATATATTTGCTAAATCAAAGCACATTTGATTAAATTGCTGCGATGGATTCCTCTGGGTTCCTTGAGCTCCTAGCCACCTCCCCCTGCCTGGCCGGCCAGCCTAGTGGTCGGAAATGCCCAAAACTGAGAGCCACCCCCATGCCATCTCACCCAAATCAAACCTAAAGGCCAGCTCATCCAAATTTTCTGTCCTCCACCTATTCACCACGATGCACCCAAACTTGTGCCCTGAGAGCCACCCCATGGCCATTTTTATAAAAACTCACCTCCCGCAGCCATGGGAGGTGTCCTAAAATTTTCTTAGAGAGGCCTCTCCAAACTTCACATAGAGCTTCCCTAAGATCCCCTCAGTGCATTCCAACCATTTTCCCTCACCCATTCCCATTGTCGGAGCTCAATTTTGAGCTTGAAACCTTGCCGAAAACCAGGACAGAATCCAATACACCTCTATAGTCCATCAAACACAAATTAACTTCACCCACACCTTCACAATAGTAAAA
>NW_018234135.1:2720-4404 GCF_001263595.1 Phalaenopsis equestris
CCTTCTCAGAGCAAAGGTATAAAACTTCTCCTTCTCCCGAGCTTATTTTGATTCTCCATTTACTTAAGCTTGATTTCTTGGCATCTTAACCGTATGGATGTGTTCGTCTCACTTAGGCGAGTCCATAGGATCAAACCCAAAGCAATTTAGTTGAGTCTAGGCTGAGATCTTAAGGCTTTAGTGTGGATGGGTACGGGATCATTCTATTGGGGACGATCACGGGGAGTCATTCGATCAAGCCTGTATCAAATGAACGGGGGAGATCGAGCAGGATAGCGCTTCGAGACATAAACCGCGGGTCGAGTCAGCAGCTACGTAAACGGTGACGTCCAACCAGAGTGCGCCACGCATGCCTTCAGAGCTGCCTAGGATCTAGTCAGCACACACTGTTTAAATAGATAAATAGGGCTTTTCCTATTTATTTAAATTAACTTTGTGTAGAAAAATCACAAAAATAAAATAAAAATACCCACTTTCTCAGTGAACAAAGAAAAACAATGTGGAATAAATTTACCAGTCGATTTGGTGCATATTTTATTTTTAATTAATTAAACACTGTTTTGAATTAATTGATTCTCCGTGCATAACGACACGTCACCTTGACTTGGAAACTTAGCATATTGAAGCCTCTATCAGGGGAAGTACTCTGTGATTTTTCCAAAGTCAGAGGAGCTTCCTATACAGAGACCCCTATTTTTCAAGATATTTCACATTATTTCTTTAAAATAATCATGGAAATTAGCATATTGGTTATAAAATCCTAAAAAAAAAATTTGGAAGGTCCACGATGACTAGAGAAACCATTGAAAATAATTTCATGTGTTAAATCATTTAAAATGTCCTTAAATTTTAAAAATACTAAACCACTAAAATAATTAATTTTGAAAAATTTAAACATTTAAATGACTTGATTTTTAATCTCCACTATGATCTATGATCCAAAGAACTCATCATAAAAATTTCAAAATATTTTGAGTTCATTTGACACCTTAAGTTGATTTTTAAAGATAAATAATACTTTTAACACTTAAATGATTTTTAAAAATCAAAATATAACTCAAAAAATTATGAAACTTAGTTTTTTGAGTTATTTGTGATCAGGGGTATTTTTTTTTAAAAATAAAATGATATTTAAGATAAAAATTTGATTTTTAGCCTATTTTAAATATTTTAAAAAATTAAAAATTCATAAAAATCACAAAAATAATAAAACTCATCAAAATGTTCTAAATTGTTTCCTAATCACTTAGGAACAATTAGATTATTTTTCCTGATTTTCTAAATAAAGATATTTATTTTCAAAGCTTAAAAATAGTTTTTAAAAGGCTAAAAATAAGTTTTTCACTAAAATAGTTTCAATAAATCAAAGAAAAATCTGAAAAAATATAAAATTTGCTCCTCTAAGTTCTCTAACCTTAGGAAGATTTTTTAAAAATATAAAACTTAATTTTCACCACATAAAATACTTTATTTTTATTAAATAGCTCAGAATTTAAAATAATTCTAATAAGTCACAACAAATTCAAAAAATTATGAAATTTGATCCAAAGGCTTCTTTGATCTAGGTCTATCTCCAGTAAAAATTTCAAGGGATTATAATTTATCTTGGTCAAGTTAGGAATTTTCTTTGGAAAATCCTATTTTTGCATGAAAATAATTATATAAATTAAATTGAATTTTGAAA
>NW_018234135.1:4874-7794 GCF_001263595.1 Phalaenopsis equestris
GGATAATTGAGACATCAATGTTCACTGAGTAATAAGGGTATTTACAGGATGAACTATTAAGTAACATAATAAGTTTAAATGGACTCGAGACTTTTCACTAGTTGGTGAGAGGGAGGCATGGACCTGCTTCCCCCTCGTAACTTGTTGGATACCTCAGAGGCCTATTAAACTTAATATTCTTCATTCAATGGAATCATCCTTAATTAAACTTCTAAGGACTCACCAAAATTTTACCTTTCCTTCTCTTCATAAACTGCCTTAACATGAATTTTAAGTTTCAGGTGGTGGAACGAGAATACTCGCCAGGTACGATTTTACAGTTTACAGTACCCTCTTTCTTTTGCCTTTTCGTTACATGTTTCATACTTACATTTACCTACATAAACTTGCATGTTAACCATAACTATAACCAAAACCAAAAATAAAATTAACCAAGATAAAATTTACCTCCACAACATTCAAAAAATAAAACAACTTAAAATTTAATCACAAACATCAAAAAAATAACAACTACAACTAAATTAAGACGTCTCTATCGGATGATCAGAAATCCTTCATAGGAGGTAACCTTCAGTTGCTAACGGGCTTCCAATGGTCTAAATGAAAGTATGGAACTCATGAAGTTGAGTTTAGTAAATTCATTTGGACTAAGTGAATCTAATAGAAAATAGTGGCACCAAGACGAGGGAATCGTGGGATCCTAATCAGTGTCGCTCTAATCAACTTTAACATCCCCCATAACATTTAGAGAACTTCAAGCATAGGGCCATCTGATTTGACATCATAACTTGACACAATATAAAACTTAAACTCGCTACGGTAAGGAGCTTGGAGCTAGCACTGTAGGAAACACGACCATCTTCAGCAGCAAAACCTGTCTTCCCTAGCTAAATCATTTCCTTCCTTAGAATTAAACAACTAAGTCATAGAACCTCGAGGTAGTTTGCTTATGCAACATAAATCCTCACTTCATATTTAGGCCTTTGTATAGCTCTACTGTACAATATAAGCCCTAACTCGTCGTAGGATTCCGAGGTTGTCGTTCTTCATGACCTAAACCCTCACATCATCCAGGATATTTGTGTAATTGTTTCACGCAAATGTAAGCCCTCACTAATAAAATTGGCAGGATGAAACATTCAAATAATTTCTCTTCTAAACTGAAGCCAAATAATTTTTCTGGATCCATGACATCTCCTAGTTCCTCCTCCTTTGGATTCCAAAAACAAAATGTTCCAAACTTGTACCAATCCCTTTTCACACCTCGTTTGTCTGATTTCGTTGAAAAGTTCTATCCTTTTGAACTCCTTGAAGATAATATTTCATGATTTTCATCAAGAGTTTTCTTAGGTGACTTCGGTTATCTAAGATTCAAAGAAACTTCAAGAGTTTGGTGGAGGATTTGAGATAAGTTTTTATCTTTATTTTTGAACTACTTTTGGTTTTAATCGAGACTTCTTGTTGGTTTGACAATGGTTTCTACTTTTAAACGTAGTTGTGGTTTTATTTTCTCCATGAATTCTGAGTTGTTTTCTTTATCTTTCTCCTTAAAATGATAAGTAATTAAAGTGTTGGATGGAAGTTGTGGAGAGTATTAATCTTTAATGTTAGAGGAAGTGTGATGATTTAACTCCATGTACTTCATTTTATTCTTGATCTGGCCCATCTAGATGTTAATATTTGTTGTGAGAACATGTAAGAACTGAATTGGTATTATCTTAGTCAACAATTAGAAAGAATCATATGAGGTTGTATGAATGAGAATATAATTCATATGATTTAGTGCAAATAAATAGAGAATTTTGAAGGGCGTAGAGTTAGAGGACTTTAAAGTGACAGGTTAAAGCCCCTAACTTGGTTTATTGTTTTAGGTTTTGATACCATCTTTGAATAGAGGGGTTCAGAAGGCCATTAAGGACTTTTTAAATTTTTATGTGGGGTCGGACCCCCAATAGGTGTGTCGGTGGACTAATTCCACTTGGGCATTTTCTGCCACTAATTGGGTCCCGCACTGGGTCTTAAAATTTTTCACATCTCCCTTCCACATTTGGTTTGCTACTTTATAAAATAAACCAAATCATGTTGTGTTACGCGCATTTTGAAATATTAATTAAATTTTACACCTTTTTTAACAAAGATGTTAAAATTACCTATAAACTAAGACCCGCCCGGTCTATAGATTAACCTCTATTTTCAGAGCTTTCACTAAATATTTTGTGGTTTTCGGCCATACAGCTAACCCTAAAACTTTCTATTTTAAAGCCCGCTGTGATGGCCTACCCAACGCTGACCTTTTCATGCAACCTGCCAACGGACCACAGCGCCCATAACATCGCTCCCACCATCAAGTTCGGAGCTGGATTTGAAGACCTCAAGGTTATCCTCGGGAAGGCCCCATTCATGGTAATGAAGATCGCTGCTCCGAAAATATGTCTCCAGAATTCAACCTGAACTGCCCGAAAAGACTCCCCGGCCATAAGAAGGCTAAAGTTATTGGCATCAAGCCTGTTATCCCTGCTACTGCTAAGGGAAAAGAAGTGATGGTCATTGAAGATTCGACTTAAGGTTTAATTGTTCTGCCACCCTTGTTTGTTTGAGATATGGTCAAGCTCAAGGACTGTACCACTGACCTGAACTCAAAGGAGGAACCGCGATAGGAGAGTTCAGAGAGCCATCAAAGCCCAAACTCCTAAAAACACACCCGTTGAGGAGGAGCCTCATCGAATTGAAGAAATGTTACCAGAAATTTATCCACTCCTACGAGGGAGTAGATTCCATCCTCTGACACATACTGATGGATATGAGAGTATCCGGAAGATTGCTGCCGCATTACCATCACTTCATGGACATGGTGAAATTCATCCCCATCACCCGAGTTAGTGCAGTCTTCAGAAGGCTTGCTACTAAAGAAGGATGTTCT
>NW_018234136.1:0-2071 GCF_001263595.1 Phalaenopsis equestris
AATTCCTATAATTATTACTGATTCATAATAAGAAGAAAGATATTTTCATATTAAATACTTTTCTTCTACAAAAACTTTAGTTATCTTTTTACTGTTTCGTTAAAATATCAAAAATACCAAAAATATTTTAATTTTAAATTCCTACAAAAATTATTTTTAGTTTAAGTAATTATCTTTTTTTAAAAAAAATATAAAAGCTTTCTAAAAAGTGCATATTGCATAATCTTCGCTGTGGGTTCGATATTTAGGTCTTAATAAAAAAATCCTATATTACTTGATAACGATACATATACTTGTACAGTATCCCAATATAAATATATGTAAATTAAAAACTTAAATTCTTATTTTTCTTCAGAATCAAGTTTTTGGTTTTGTTGCAAAATAAGGAAATATAAGTGAAAAATACCATCAGAACTATTGTTATACTGCGCATAAACACTAAGGCATCAGTGGATCAAGGCCCCTGATGAAGGTATAATTGCTGAAATGAAACACCTATTGGAGGAGGTCTGGTAAGTACACACATCTAAGAGGAAGAAGAAATAGGCTACCGAAGTATAAAAACTACTAATTGGTGCTGCCACAATGGCTACTGGAGGCAAGGTGAAGGCTGGTCCATCTCCTCCTTCTTTTAGAGGAAGAACTAGATCAAGATCTTATCCCTCACTTCACCTTAGTCCTCCCAATGATTAGCCTTTTCTGTTGGTACATATGGGGCATGTCCCATCCTCAGTATATAAAAAGACTGATACATCTTAAGAAAAATTATAACTTATGGTGTTTTGTTATTCTTGAGCCTATGGTTCTTATTAACCTTCAGAGATCTATCAGTAAATTTTTTGGCTTCTTTCATTATGCTACCCCTCAAAGATTCTCCATTCCTGATGTACCTCACCTTCATCCTTCTCATCATCCCACTCAACTCCAACCCCCCTTCTTACTCCCTACCTCAAACTCTCCTAGTCCTGATATCCCCTCCCTTACGCATATCCATTTTTCCCCCACATCATATATCCATACTCTCCCTTTCATTCAACCTTTTCCACTCTCAAGTCCTTCTATACATGCTGACACCTCTACTAATACAGATTTAGCCACCAATTTTGTTTCTGCTAGGCCTGGGGAGATGGTTTATCTTGGGGTGCCATACATTGTAATTTCCATCTGTGAAGATACTTTTGCACCTCTATGTCAGTCCCTTGTTGCACTTTGGGAATCCCTAAGAAGCAGGAGAAGGAAAAAAGGTTTCACTGCATTTACTCATCTCTTCTCAGCTAAGGTGGCTGAATCTCTTCCTAACCAGGCCTTGATAAGGTAGAATTGGGGATCTTCATTTACCTCTCATGATTAAATTATTGTGTTAGAATATCAGGGGGATTTCTGATCCACATTCTCTGATTAGAATAAAAAATTTATCTAAGAAACATAAGATATTTTGCTTTGCCATTTTGGAACCTTTGGTCCACAACACTCCTAACATAATCCTTAAGAAGTTCCCTTAATTTCTGTTTCTGAGTAATTACAACAATAAAATTTGGCTTTTTTATAGGAAGGAGGTCAATCTACAACTTTTGGAAAATCATCCCTAGTTCTTACATGTATCTTTACAGTGGGATTTTCTTCAGACTATGGCTACTTTTGTATATGTAAGCAATTCATCAGGAGATAAAATGGTACTTTGGTAGCAGCTTCACCATATTAAACTTTCAGTCAATGGGCCTTGGCTTATTGGTGGGGGTTTTAATTGTGTGGCCAAATTGAATGAAAAATGGGGAGGGAAACCTATTGATTTAAATCAGATGCAGACTTTCTTTGACAACATTAGAACTGCTGATCTCTCTTAATTACCTTATCAGGGACCACTTGATACCTGGAAAGAGGTAAGCTTCATGAAAGAATAGAAATATTTCTTGTAAGCCATGCTTGGCTTGAGACTAACCTCCACACTACCATTTCACACCTTCCCTATACCTTCTCAGACAGTAAACCTCTTTTGATATCTGTTTCCCCCGCTCAAGCCTCCCCCGTCCCCAGACTTAGATTTTTCAATGTCTGGATAGAACACCTTGAT
>NW_018234137.1:0-533 GCF_001263595.1 Phalaenopsis equestris
TAGAATGTTTTGGGTGATGAGCACGGAGCCAAAGCGGGTGACTTTGGAGACAGAGCCATCGACTATGGGGAAGATGGAGTTATCTCCGCACGACATATAGTCATGGTGAAGGGAGGCATCACCATCAATGTGATGAGAAGCGTCAGAATCAATGATCTACTGACCGAGGGATCCTTGATCGACTGTTAAGGCATGGTAGAACGTACCTTGCTGCCTGAGCGGGACGGTGAGAATAGCCAGATCGGGTGGTTTTCCGATCAGTTTCTGCAGCAAATCGAGTTGCTCTGGATTGGGTATTAGGGTTTCGGTAAAACATGAACTCACGCTCGCCGTCAGATTGGAGGGTGACAAAAGCGAGGGCGGTGCGGGCTTCACCATAGAATGTGTCGTAGGAGTCAAGACACCCCGTCGTTGAGAAGGATGACGACGAGCATGCGGCCGGACTCATCATCGTCGAGCTGATTGATTGAAGCAGAGAGGAAAGAATTCGGCGAAAGTCTAAGAGGAGTAGAGGAATAGCGCGGTCTGCGTAG
>NW_018234138.1:0-527 GCF_001263595.1 Phalaenopsis equestris
GTGGGATCGATATCTAGGACTCCATTAGAGCCATGAATTACTTGAGTGATGTGTATACTTGCATTGATAGGTGTGACTTTGCAATTATTGAATATTTTATACACATCTTTATCAAATCTATAACTGTTGTCAAGTTTTTGGCGCCATTATCGGGGATTTAAATTTTCTAGTAGCAGTATCAAATTCTTGTATTTTTTAGCATATATAAATTCATTGTCAGTAGGGCTCCTAACTTATCTAAAATGACCACTTTTAGTGATAATATCAATCTTGCTGGACTGTTTGACTTGGGATTCAAGGGACCTGCTTTCATTTGGAAAAGGGGACACATTTGGGAAAGACTTGATAGGGTTCTAGTTAATGATCTTTGGTTCTAATAAGTGTCATCTGATCAGTCATATTAGTCATATTAAAGATATTAGTTAAAAGATTTAGTCATCTTATTAGTCATATTAGTCATATTAATGATATTAGTTAATACCTGATAAGTGTCATCTGATCTTTAATAAAAAATCTTCCCCCAATTA
>NW_018234139.1:0-221 GCF_001263595.1 Phalaenopsis equestris
GTCAGGTCACCATTTGGTCAAGGGGATCAGAGCTTAAGTTTGGTGCAATCAATTATGGTTGGCCATTTTTAAAGGTGTTAAATTAAAGAGGAATGGGGGAAGGGCCATTTTGGGTTAATTTGGGTCAAGACATGTTTTGGGGCTGGGTTCACCCACCAAGGAAGGTTTGGGTACTGAGGAGAATCAGTGGTTCAACTTAATTAGTGAGGAGGAGTCACCAT
>NW_018234140.1:0-518 GCF_001263595.1 Phalaenopsis equestris
TACGTGGACGGCGGCATCCAACCAGAGTGCGCCACGCATGCTTACGGAGCCGTCGTAGGATAAATTGGGGTATTTTCTTCTTTATTTAATACCCTTAACTTCAAAAATACATAACTTTGTGTAGAAAAATCACAAAAATAAACCAAAAATACCCTCTTGCTCTGTGAATAGAGGAGAATAATGTGGAATAAATTTTAAGTCTATTTTATGCATAAAATATTTTTAATTAATTAAACACTATTTATAATCATTTGATTCTCCATGCATATTGACACATCACCTTGGCTTAAAATTTTGACATGTTGTAGTCTCTGTCAAGATAAATATCCTTTGATTTTTCTAAAGTCAGATGAGATTTCTCTACAGAGATTCATATTTTTCAAGTTATTACACATTATTCCTTCAAAATAATCATAGAAATTAGCATATTGATTATAAAATCCTAAGAAAATTTTGGAAGGTCCACCATGACTAGAAAAATCTTTGGAAATAATTTCATGGGTCAAGTCATTTAAAAT
>NW_018234140.1:529-784 GCF_001263595.1 Phalaenopsis equestris
TTATGGGTCAAGTCATTTAAAATGCACTTAAATTTTGCAAATACTAAATCACTAAGATAATTAAATTTGGAAAATATAAACATTTAAATGACTTGATTTTTGCTCTCCACTGTGATTTATGATCCAGAGAACTCATCATAAAATTTTCAAAATATTTTGAATTCATTTAATAACTTTAATTTATTTTTAAAGATAAATACCACTCTTCACAATTAAATGATTTTTAAAAAATCAAAATATAACACAAAAAATTAT
>NW_018234141.1:0-758 GCF_001263595.1 Phalaenopsis equestris
TAGAATGTCCTTGTTCAAGTGTTGCAGAATGACAAAATTGGAGTGAATCCATGTTGGTGATGGTTCGGACGCTGTACTGACTGTACTTCATCCTCTGTCAACGGCAGAATGTCGGAAGACTCCCCCATGTCGACATTATACATGTATCCTTCCGGATCGAAAATAACTTTGCTTTTTTCTTTCTGCGCTTTGGTAAGAGCTCTTTGTTTTCTCCGATCAGCATTTCTTCACTGAGTCCTACGTAATGAGGCAAAAGGTATTTTTTGATTGTCGGTAACTATCAAATTTCCTGCCGGAGTAGCTATCATGGAAGGCAAACGGTGGCTTGGCCCTTCCATTGGATCTTGTTCTTCAATAATTTCTTTCCCTTTTGAGGAGGAGAGAATCCTGGTGCTGAATTTGAGCAATGAGGGCAATCCCTCTTTTTCTTGTTCTCCAACAGTATCCATTAGTGGATTTTTGTATTCTATGTTGATATCATCAAATTTCATATCGAAGTTGATTATTCCGACTTGCGGTACATCTTCTTCATTTAAAGTGAGGTTTAAACAGTTTTTGAAGGCAAAGATCAGCCGCGGTCCTGACATCTCCTCCTTAAATTAAGAGGGAGACATCAAGTGAGCTGGAATTGATTATGAACCAGAACAAAACATAGTTCAATTAACCTATATTTTATCTTGTTAGTATATATGTAGAAAAGGACGGATGTAATATGCGATAACTAAAATTTTCATTAAATTTTGATATTGATTAAAAAA
>NW_018234142.1:0-371 GCF_001263595.1 Phalaenopsis equestris
TCTCCTTTCTTTCTTTCTCTTTCTCATCTCTTTGTGCCTCTCTAGCTCTATCTCACTCTCTTCTCACTAACTCACTCTTACCCTCTTTTGCTTCTCTTGGTCCCTCTCTCTCACCCTCACCATTCCATCTCTCTCTCTCCCTCCTCTTCTCAACCTATCCCTCTTTCTTTCTCCAAAGGTAGAATTTGACCAAGAGAGAGACAAGAGAAAGAGAGAGTAAGAGAGGGATGAGCGAGCGAGAGAAATAGAGAGAGTAAGAAAGAGAGAATAAGAGAAAGAAATTGAGAGAGAGAAGAGACAGACATAGAAGAAGGAAAATCATAATAAGAGAAGAGAAGGCATAGAGAGATAGCAAGAATTAGGTCAAGTGA
>NW_018234143.1:0-227 GCF_001263595.1 Phalaenopsis equestris
AATCCACACTAAAACAAAACACAACAAACCTCAAACAATTACAACTCACAAACACACTAACATAAATAACCTATGGATTTCCTCCCATGAAGCGCTTGGTTTAACATTGTCAGCCCTACAAAGGATTCCTCTCAGATTAAAATTCCATTTAAGTAATTCTTGAGCAATCGTTTGACAGACCTAAAAAATGAATACTTTTTCATATATATTTTATACTCATTTTAATG
>NW_018234144.1:0-1870 GCF_001263595.1 Phalaenopsis equestris
TTGATTTTTTTTGGGTTTGCTTCAATCCCACGATGTGTAACCATGAATCCCAGAAACTTCCCTAATGTGACCCCGAAAACACATTTAGTCGGGCTAAGTGGGTTAAGTTGTAAGTCATACTGACGAAGGAGTTGGAAACACTCCTCCAAATGAGAAATGTGTTGGGATGCTTCCAAGTTTTTTACTAATATGTCATCAACATAAACCTACATTGTATGTTCGAGAAGGTTTTTGAAGACTTTGTACATGAGTTGTTGATAAGTTACACCAGTATTTTTTAACCCGAATGACATAATCTAATAACAATATAAGCTCTTATCTGTTTGAAAAGAGGTGGCATCCTCGTCCATTGGGGTCATTTTTATTTGATTTTTTTATTTGATTTTATCATGAGTATTTATCCATAAAGCTTAACATTTAATGTCCAGACGTGACATCGACGAGTTGATCTATGTGCGGGAGGGGAAAACTATCCTTCGGGCAAACTTTGTTGAAGTTTGTATAGTTGACACGCATTCCCCGTGAACCATTAGTTTTTTTCACCATGACAGTATTGGCTAGCCATGCAGGATGATGTACTTCTCGTATGAACTTTACTTCAAGAAGCTTGTTGACTTTTTGTTCAATATCTTGTAAGTGATCTGGGGCAATATTGCGCTTCTTCTAGAAGACCGGTTTAAAGGTCGAGTCTACCTTTAAAGAGTGCATGATTATTTCTAGGTCAACTCCAGACATGTTGGCCGGAATCCATGCAAAAATATCTTGGTTCCTTCGTAGAAGATCTACATACTCCGAAATTTTCTCATCGGAGATTAGGGAACCAAGCTGCACTGTTCTCGAGAGATGTTCGTCAGAGAATGAGATTTAAACCAAGTCTTCCACAGGAGAAGCTCGTTGAGATACATCTTCATCTCGAAGATCGAAGTTTTCAATGCTAAGTGTCATTGACGGGTGTGGCTGAGCTACATAATTGTGCTATATGTTGATCACCTCGCACGACGTCGATTCTTGCTGGGGTTGGACTTGATCTTCAAGTATGTTACAAAAGTCACGACGCCAAATATTGATTGCAGTGGTCTCCCAAAGATAGCATTATATGTCGACTCTGATTTGACAACGATGAACTGAACTGAGTGGGTTATCTATCGAGGAAAATCTCCGAAGATAACCGAGAGATTTATTGTTCCCTCGACCCTCACTGGCCGATTATCAAAACCATATAATGGTCTGGATGCAGGTTGAAGTCTTTCCCTTGTCAATCTCAAACTGAGAAAAGTTTAATAGAACAAGACATCGACAGAGCTCTCATTATCGATCAAGTTTCTCTTTACGTTATAGCACGGCTCACCAATTCTGCGCTAATGACTAGAGTATCTTGGTGGGGGACTCGAACTCTTTTCAAATCAGAATCATCAAAAGTTCTAGGCTCGAGGCGTAATTTCTTATGCATTGTTTCACCAGGTACAGTGACAAGAACTTGATCAATCAACGATGGGCTTCCAACAATTGTTTGAATTTCTCCTACGATTGGGTGATCCCCATGTTGCTACCTTGGTGTATGTTGTCGCCTTGGTATATGTTGCCCCCCAATATGAGCATTATCGATACCAGCTGGTTTGTTTTGTACAAATCGACTAAGATATCTCTGTTTAATTAACCTTTTAATCTTTTCCTTGAGCTGCTTACACGCTTCAGTGGAGTGGCCACGACTTCGATGAAAATGACAGTATTATTCTTGATTCCCTGAGTTAGGTTTTAGGGCGTGAGGCCACTTAACGACTTGCTCATCTTTGATAGTCATTAAGATGTTAGCACGTGATGTGTTGAGTGGTGTATACTCTTTCTTGGGTCGATATTCAGTTCGTTGGCC
>NW_018234144.1:3276-5857 GCF_001263595.1 Phalaenopsis equestris
GCTCACCGTTGCCCGACGGTGGTCCACAGAGGTCGGCGGTGGTTGTCGACGGTCAGTGGTGATCGAGGGCGATTGACGATGGCGAGGATGATCTTGGACTTAAGCTCGTTCTCAAATACTCAAATTCTCTCTTAAGCCTCATTTCTTTCATGTGAGGGGTGAGCCTCTATTTATAGTGTTTTGAGTGCAATTAATGCAAGAATATGTATCATTTTGATTGGACTGTCCGGAGAGCTTCCTTTGATCAGATGACATTTGATGGACATTTGAGTACCTTAACGATGACAGAATTGAGATTGAGCAATCTTGGGCTCGTTGGATTCCTCTTGTCGAGACGCTCGATTTGACTATGAACTCGTTAGATTCGACATCCGTTTGACCTTTCAAATGCATCCGGAAATCCTCCAATAGAGGTTTAATGATTTGATCCGGGCTTGATTTGACTTGAATTAGAATGATTTTCATATCATTAGGTCCGTCTCATCGAGCCGATCAGTTTGATTATAAGTTTGCTGAAATTGGAACTCTGACTGACTCTTAATCGAAGTTTGAATGTTTCTTGTTCAAAAAATTGCCTCGAGATTCGTGTTGGATGATGAAAATTTGTTGGTGGTGTATCAAGTATTATTATCACTTTTTAAATGTCAAGTACATCTCTTCACACATAAGTTTAAGCTGCCAAAATACTATGTCTGTAAATATGAATGTTAAAGTACGAGATGTAAAAACATACGAATTGCATGCAACATATGTAAATTTGCCTAAATGTAAATATCAAACTTTGAGCGTTCGTCATGTAAATACATAAGAGTTAAGTGTGGTATGTATGTAAATTTTCATATGTTTATAAAATGAGTGCAACATATGCGGAATCAATCAAAAATTTGGTATTGCACTCATCTCAAAGTATATTAAATAAAGTTGATCATACAAGAGGTTTGTTTGATTCATGTGTTCTAATTGAGAGCTTTTGTTTATCATCTGTAGTTACTTATTTTGAGAATAACCGGGCTGGGATTACGATATTTGGGTTCGTGCTCGACCGGGCATGGCTCCACACCGTCTGCATGCTCGAGCTGACATTGTTCTTGTGGCTGCTCAGCAAGACCATTGGGATATCCTGAGTAAATTTTCTTTCTAGTTAATTTCATAATTAATTTATTTTTTTTGCCTCTGTAAATTAATAATTTTGTCGTATGTAAATGATTATTGTCGAAGCTAGCAAGGTATGTCTATCACTTTATATTACAATCTGCTGCAGTTTGGAAGATGACAATGAAGTTCTTACATGAATCCTTTCATTTAAATTAAGTGATGTTTGTGAATTGTGTTCTGTATGGATTCAAATATTTTGTTCTTTTTGCTTGGGAGTTTGTTTAGCTTGCTTGAAATATATAATTGGAAGGTAATCTATGAGCAATACTTTGAGTTGTTTGATTTGGTTTAAAGAATGTTTAGAAATTTGTTGTTTTATGTTTGGTTTGAAGAAACTTTGCTCGATGATAGCAATGGCTACAACGGCTGCAGCAGGCGACGGTGGGCGTTGCCGGCTATGGCGGGCGGTCGGTTGTAGCGGCAATAGCAGGTGTCTAATGGTGGCAGGGCGAGCGGAGGTGGGTGGAGGGTGACAGCTGCTGTAGGGGAGGGGGCTAGGGCGACATGCGGGCGAAGATAGCAACATCAACAAGTTGTAGTTTGAATTTCTAAAGAACTCAAAATATGCAAAATTTTGAGCTGCATCTAGCCAGACGTTGGAATTTAAAAAACTCCGACATTTGATTTATTTTACACGATAAATGCAGGGAACCAAACAGCCCCTCGATAAGATTTAAAGTATTGACAAGAAAAAAAGAATATTAATAAGATAAATATGTAGAACATTTAATTATTATTAATGGCACCACAACATTCAATTAATGATTTCACAACCTAATTCAATATATCCTAAAAAGCCAATTGTGTCTTATTGCCAACCACTTAATCCCTCATGTCCATGATTATCTTACTATCATGATAACAACAATAAATTTACCATTGATTGAATGAGGTTTCTGCCTATAAGCTTACCATTATAATATACACTTCAAATACTTTATATAATATATTGACTTTGAAAACATCCAAAACTATATAAAAATAACTAAAATCAGTTGAATTATTTGGTTGTGGTAGACCAATACTTTTTATCCCCTCAATATATTTTCCCGAAAAATCATTCCTCTTTTATTAATTTTATTGTAAGTAGCTGATAAATTAGGATCAGGAGACTCAGGGTCTATTTGGGGCAGCTGCAGCTTATTGAATAATCTGCTGATAAGCTGATTAAAAATAATTTGCTGATAAGCTAGGTGCGGTGGCTATTATAAAGCCAGACCGCAAGCACAAACTGCCAAAATGCAGTTTGCCTAAACAGGTCTGGTGCTTTTTCAAAACGTCACCGCACCAAATAAGCTGTCTCAAACGGGTCCTCAATGACGGAATCAACTTTATTGTCTGGATGGGTAAAATAATATTTTTTTTTTAAGAACTGGAATGATAAAATATGGCAATGGGGGGCAATATTATCAATTTTTAGTTAAAC
>NW_018234145.1:0-1512 GCF_001263595.1 Phalaenopsis equestris
ACGGGCAAACCCCACTCCAAAAATAGTGCCGACAAACATGAACACATAACACACATAAGCAATAATAATTATGAATTACGTACTAAAATGAGTTCAAACATCTTCCTCATTTTCGTCTTCTAGAATGTTTCCCATGAATTGGTAGTGAAAGTTTAAGTTGTAGAAAGGTCAGTGAGGAAATTCATCTATCCAATCTTCTTCAATCCAAGCATTTTTCATAAGCATATGCACCATACCATGTTTGGTATGCTTGATATGTTCAAATTGTTCTTTCATCATCCAATTCAAATGATCAAATATATCAGAAATATGTCTGATTGAATTCATAATATTTTGAACCTATTTCTCCAACTTTTTTATCCTTTCAAAATATCATGCAAACTATAAGGAAAGCGGGGCTAATAGATGATGAATTTTAAAATGATTGATCCATAAGAATATTCATATTGTTCTCCTCCTCATTTCCTATGCAGTTGCAAAAAACCTCTGGGTTCATGGCTTCCAAGGGAGAAGCACTCTTTCTTCATAACACTTGTGATAGGCTGCACAAAAAGATTGTGGTAGATGGATGCCACAACCCATAAGTCCATCCCTTAATAATCAAACCAAAACTAGATTTTACAATTAAATAACCCACATCAATAGGTCTTCCAGTTTGAATACTATAATTCAAAATAGCACTTTCCTTTGTAACTTTACTAATTTTCATGCTAGGAAGTAGTTTTGAAGCAATAAAGAAATTCAACGCCTTCGATGCAGAATTTAATAATGATCAAGAAAAACTTACTTGTCCATTATCTCTTGTCTCTCAATTTGCATCTTCATCAATAAGGAATCGATAAAGTTTATCCATGTTGTCTCTTGTAGGGGCAAAATTTGCATGGTGACAAATAGGAACACATTCAATCATAAACATGTCATTTATTCTCAAAGCAGTGAGTGGCACCCGCCTACCTCAAACATAGACAACTTCTTGGTTAAGTCCATTAAGATTATCATAAAACTCTTTCATTACAAGAACTACTACCACAACAGTATAGCAAAGCACTTCCTAACATATCTGTGCAATAATATCCTCCACTCGAGTATTTGGTGCGTTGAATCCTTGATTAACAAAGCCTCATTCCTTGATTAATCTCATCTTCACAATAACTCGATTATATAACTTCTGCGTATCGAAACTGATGAACTTCCTCCTGTTGATAATTTCATATTTAGCACTTTCTTCAGAGTGGGAAGCCACAGGATTTGAAAAATGGTGACTTTTCATTCATTTTTTACTCTTAGATAACTTTTAAATTCAGTTTTAAAGAGTTACTTGGAAGACAACCTGCCAAAAACTGCCCAAAACTGCCTTTAGAATCATCCAATTTCATTCCGGTAACAGCAGCGCTTTTGGCTCCTCTGACACTAGCTTTTCGGAAAATGGCTCCTTAGGTGCCAAATCTGGCGCCTGAAGCGCCATTTCAGATTTCGACATCGTTTCATTTTAAATCCAAATATATATATATA
>NW_018234145.1:1905-21086 GCF_001263595.1 Phalaenopsis equestris
GACTTGTAAGAGGTCACCCTTTAACAAAAAGTATAGAGAAGGGGAAGGAGTAGTGGTGACTAAAGTGGCATCTGACTAACTAGCACCTCTTGCTAGCCAGTTAGTTGGTTTGTTGCCTTCTCTGTAATTGAACTTGAGCTGAAGTTGGCATAGTTTTTTAAATTCTTTGATGGGTTTGACCAATTGGAGTATGTGTCAGGGAAGAGATTAGGATCCTTCAATCAGTTGGATAAGCAAGGAACAATCAGTTTCAACCATTATATAAAACCATTTCATCTGAATAACAATATGTAGTGCCCACAAAAGAGCAGCTATTTTAGTTTCAAGTGCATCTTGGGCATTCATAGGGCTGTAGAAAAACAATTTGCAGGTGCCTGTGTAGTCCCTAAAGATCCCTCCAAAACCATCACCTTGCCCATTATAGCTCCCATTTATGTTAGCTTTGATCCAAGGGTGAGTAGGTTTAATCCAGAAGACTTTGGATATCTTAACTGTCTTTTGTGTAGAAGGACTGGTATTGTAGAAAATTTCAGAGAATCCCTTATGTTTGATCAGCTTTGTTAAGAATGTTTTACAATATATATATATATATCAAGATGAGGTTGAAGCCTGATGACAATGATTTTGCTAATTACTTTGTTGATAACAGTAGCTAAACAAATTGGTCTGAAGTGATTCCAGTTGTGTTGCATATCACATTTGGGGATCAACACAAAAGTAGAGGCATTGAAGTATTGTGGGAGATTGCTTCCTTGAAAAAAAGCTTGCCACAGTTGCTATAACCTCAGACTTTATGATATCCAAAAATTTTTTATAGAACTCAATAATGAAACCATCAAGGCCAGCTGCTTTGTTGCTATCTATGGTTTTCATAGCCTCCCAAATCTCAACTTCATCTAGGATTTCAGTAAGGTTTAGGTTTGCTGTATAATTCAATTCAGTAGAGAAATAATTTTGTTCAATAGGGATTCTATGATTTGGATCTTGATTCAACAGATTTTTAAAATAGCTTACTGCATCATGTGCTATCTCAGCATTCTCATGTAGCCACTTCCCCTCAACATTTTCAATAGCATGGATAGTATTACATTTCCTCTTATATTTGATATTATATTTGATATAAGCACTTATATTTGATATAAGCATGGTAAAATCTGGTGTTTCTGTCCCCATCAGTGGAGATATTCATAACAGCTTTTTTTTTAAGAAACTGATCTTGATAGTCAATACCAGTTAGAAGTTTGTTTTATGCAGTAAGCAGTTCCCTTTCCTCTACTTTCCCTGCCAGTTCATCTTGCTCTAGTCTTGTAACTTCCTCTTCTAGCTCTTGAACTTTAGTGAGGAAATTTCCAAATGCTCCTCAACTCCATTTCTTAAGGGCTTTGGCAGTTTTAATTTGCAGTAAACTGGGTTTAATGAATTGGTCAGGATGAGAGATCCCATTCCAAAGGTTAGCAATGTAGGAGTTGTAGGAAGGATGGGAAGACCGCATATTTAGATAACTAAAAGGGGGAGGGGAAGATTTATTATCATGGGAGGTAATGCTAATAAGAATTGGTCTGTGGTCAGAACCAACAAGGTTGAGATGAGTGAACAAAGAAAGGAGGAAATGGTTATACCAGCTATCATTAACCAGGACTCTATCAAGTGTTTCCCAAAATTTACCCCTCTTCCAAGTGAAAGCAGGCCCCTTGAAACCTAAATCAAACAAGCCAGCACTGTGAATGTTATCATTAAAGGTGTTCATCTTGGCTTGGCTAGGAGCTCTACCCCCAAATTTTTCAGAAGAAGTAGTAATGCAGTTGAAATCTCCCTCTACTTACCAAGGGTAATCCATCTGTTGGCTGATATTCAACAGGCAATTCCAAAGCTCTTTTCTATCATCCTTTGTCAACCTGCATAAATGAAAGTAGCATGTCCCAAATGGCCATTGATATTAAATGTTAAATGAACAAATTGGTGATGGTTAACAATTATGATCCATCTGATTTCCTTCCTAAATAAAATCCATATTTTATTGTTGATATTAGTAAAAGATTTGAAACCAAAAAACTTTTTAATTAGCTTTTGGTAGTTCTTATGAACCATAGGTTCCAGAATAACAATGCATCAAAGTTTGTATTTATTGTTCAAATGTTAGACTCTTTTAAGAGAGAGGGGATTTGCCATTCCCCTTATATTCCAACAAAGGATATTAATCATTAGATGGGTGGAGCTGGAAGGATGGTTGTGATCTTGATCTGGTTCTACCTCTGTGATGATAGGGAGAACCATTCATTGTTCTGGCTTTACCATCTGCCTGCATTGAGCTAACTCCTTGCAGTAATTTCTGCACTTTTGTTACTGGTTTTCTTTTCCTCCTGGCTGTTTGAACCTACCAATCTTCTTCAGTAGCCTGTTTTACGCTAGTAATTACATGTTCCTCATGGGCCTTGTCATGAATGTCTATATGACTTTCCTCTTGGATGGAAGTTGAAGGAGTGATCATTATAATTTCACTAATTTCCTTTCTTATTGTTTTTATTGGAGAGTCCACTGTGATTCGGTTTGGAGGGGAATCTGACAGCTCACCCAAAGGATCAGCTGATGAGGAGTTAACATTGATTATTGGTGGTGGTCCCTCAATCCTTTGATTAGTTTCTTGTCTATTGTTCAGGTGTGTTTCTTCACAATGTTCACAGTAGCTTTCAATGAAGTATTTTATGCTTCCCTATGATCCCTGCCAGCATTCCTTTTAGGAGGTGGGTGTAACATGACATGTAGCACCATGTAGCACTTTTCCACTGTGTGGCCAAACATTTTGCAATGTTGGCAATAGTAAGGTTTTTGCTCAGGGACAATTTCTTGCCAAAAGCCTTTAGTATCAGAACCAATCCATATGCTCTTCAGCTCAGGGAGAGTAATATCACTTTCCACTTGTATTCTTGCCAATGCAAGCCTAGCTTTATTATATGTGGGGGCCTCCACTTTCAAAGGTGTGCCCAAGGCTCTTCAACTGTTAAATAAAGCATTCAACTTGAAAAAAGGAAGTGGAAGGACTGACAATTTATACCAAAGAGGAACCATAGAGGGCACTTTACTTGGTTCAAATTCAGGGGTCCACTTTACAATTTTCATTGTAGCTCCAGAAATAACCACAGATTGCTTAGCAAAGAGTCTTTCATAATCTTCCTCCACAGCTAGTTGGATTAGAAGGTGCCTCCCATCCATTAGTCCTATCTTCCAATTTCCTATGAACTTTAGGGATTCAAAATAATTTCTGACCAGCTCCATCTTAGGGTGCCCTAACTGAAATTTTCCTACTAAAGTGAATTTCACTTCCTCCTTAAGTGAGGTTAAGTCTCTGTTTGTAAAGAACACTGCAGTTTCCCCCTGCTTAGATCCAAGTGGGTGAATGCAAGGACTACATCCTCTTCCTGCAGCTGTATCATGAAATTCCTGAGGGAACACCAAGTGGTCATAATCTTGTAGTAATTTATTTTTTCTCCCAACAACCCCAGCATATGTTGCTTTGGTCCATTGTGAATCAGTGGAAACATCAATAAGTGCAGCCATTATAAATCCATCACCAGTTGGAGGATAAAACCCCACCCAGTAGTAGTAAAAAAAAGCAGTACAGTCCCCACGGGTCACCAGATAGTGGAAACCACCAGAAGAACACAAGAAAACCTATCCAAAACTTGAAGTAGAACTAGAACCAGTCAGCCTAACACAGTTAGGCACCAGAAGATAAAACCAAGAGGCAATAAAGGAAGTGGAAAAAGAATCTCCACAAACCAAGAGAGCACCCAAAGAGTGTATTCAATGTATCAGTAACTCCCAAGAAAACAGAAGAAGATTAAACACCACCAGAGAGAGAAGCCAGTAGGAAGGTAGCCACCACAGTCCACCACATTAGAGTCCCACTTTAGCCGGCAGCCACCAATCTTCATCCTGCCTGAAAACCTAGCAGAGCACCTTTCCCTCCAGCTGTCATCATCTTGATTATATATATATATATATATATATATATATAAAATAGATAAGCAACATAAGCAAAGATAAGTATGGGTTGCAAAAATCGCTTGGTATAGTGTCGTCAGCCCAACATTCCTAGTCTTTACTCTGGGTGACCTAACATTAGAATCTAACTTTTGCCTTTGACCTTAAAAGTATGGTTTTACTCTGTGTCCATTCACTTTAAATATCTTTCTAGTCTTGGGATCTTCAATATTAACAACTCCATAAGGAAAGACTTTTAGAATTGTGAATAGACATATTAACCTAGATTTCAGCTTTCTAGGAATTAATTTGAATCTTGTATTGTTTAATAAAACTTCCTGTCCAGGCTCAAATTCATTTTTTATTATCTTCTAATCATGTCATTCTTTCATTTTCTCTATATATATATTCTAGCATTATCATAAGATTCATTCTTATATTCTTCAATCTCTTTCAGTTGAAAAAATCTTTTCTCACCAACTTCTTTTAAATTCAAATTAAACTACTTAATGGCCCAATAAGTTTTATGCTCCAATTATATTGGTAAATGACAAGTCTTCCAAAAAAATAATCTATATGGGGACATTTCTATTGGCTAATATGCTGTCCTATAAGCCAATATTGTCATATCTAATCTAACAGACTAATCCATTTTATTACAATTTACAATTATCTCCAAAAATCTTTTGATTTCATGATTAGATACTTCTGCTTGACCACTAGTCTAGGGATGTTAAGCAGTCGCAATCCTATGTATAATATCATATGTTTCCACTAAATTTTCGATTCATTTATATTGAAAGTGAGATCCTCCATCAGTAAGGATTATTCTCGTCAATCCATATCCTGTAAAAATATTTTTGATTAAAAAATTTGAAACACTTTGAGCATCACATTGATGTAAAGCGACTGCTTCAATCCACTTTGATACATAGTCCACTGCAATTAATATATATATATATTTTCAAATGAAGGTATAAATGGTCCTATAAAATCTAATCCCCAAACATCAAAGATTTCAACTTTTAAAGGAAAAATTAGGGGCATTTCATTTATTTTTGAAATATTGCCTACTCGTTGGCATTGATCACATGTATTTATATGTATATTAACATCTCTAAATAAAGTAGGCCAGTAAAATTCAGATTGTAAAATTTTATGAACAATTCTATCTATCCCAAAATGATCCTCAAATTCAGAATCATGACACTTTTGAATAATTTCTTCAATCTCATTATAAGACACACATATCCGTATAACTAAATCTTTGCATTGTTTGTACAAATATGGGTCATGCCAAAAGTAAACTCTTGTATTGTTAATAAATTTATTCTCTTGTTACTTTGTCAATCCATATGGTAAAATAGCACTAACAATGTAGTTCACAATATCAACATACCATAGTATTTCCCATTCTTTAACAACATAAAGTTGTTCATCGAGAAAAGTTTCAATAATTTCTCTTTCAAGATCACATGTTTCTTACTGTTCTAGCCTAGATAAATGATCAGGTATTTGATTATCAAATCCTTCCCTATCTGCTACTAAACAATCAAATTCTTGCATCATAAGTACCCATCTAATTAATTTTTGTTTTGCATCAAATATTTTTTAGCAGAGTGGTCTATATGCACAACACATTTAGCTCCATTTAGATATGTACTAAACTTATCAAAAGCATAAGAAATAGCTAATAACTCTCTTTTAGTAGTCGTATAATTAATTTGAGCATTATTTTGAGTTTTGCTAGCATAGTATATAACATTAAAACTTTTTTCAAATCTCTGTCCTAAAACAACAACTATTGCAAAATCACTAGCATCAAACATTAGTTTAAACGATTTATCCCAATTAAGTGAAACAATTATAAGGGCAATGATCAATTGTTCCTTCAATTTTTGAAAGGCATGAATGCACTCTTGATTAAAATCAAATTTTGTTTTTGTAAAGCTAATTTGAAGACATATCAATCCCATGAAAAGTGGAGATCTGGGAGTAGGAGTCAAGAACCTTCTACTAGTAGAGATATACCCTCTATTAGTTATTTAGTTATGACCTTCCTTCTTCTATATGACCTTCCTTCTTCTAGCTCCCCTACCCTGAATGATTTAATGAAAGAGCTAACCTTGCAGCGAAAGAGTATAAAGCAATTAAATGAAAGAATTGGGGGATTAAAATGTAGACATGATTATGATAGTGAGCACCTACAAAAACATTCTGACTTTGAGATAGCTTACTACGATGCACAGGCCTGACACTATAGAGGTGAGCCTGATGTTACTTTTCCTGAATGCCCCCGTTATACTCAGTATCCGCCCAATCCACCTGCCCAATCCACCTGCTGACCGCTGACCAAGGAGACGAGGATATAGTATGGTACTTTCATATATGATAGTAACTAATGTACTTTTATTTATTTAATTTTGTAATAGAGATAGATGTTTGTGTGTTTGTACTTTCATTTTTATTTTTATGTTGCAATTGGATAATTTTTAATTATTATTATAAATGTTTAGTGTGGTAGATGTTTAGTGTTAAATTGTAATGTGATGTGATTTTTATTTTGCATTTTAATTGTAATTATTTTCTTCAAAATTGTAATGTGATGTGTTGTTAAATTGTATTGTGATGTGATTTTCATTTTTGTATTTTAACTCTAATTATTTTGTTTATTATAGTATTGTGGATGTGTAAATATTTTATTTATATAATGTTTAGTTTTGTACTTATTTCAAAATTTCATTATCCAGCAAATTCTCTAATGATTTATGTGTATAGAAAGCTCCTAATATTATAGACCAGTTGAAGTTAAAATTTTGAGAAGGAACTGCAAAAATTTCAGAATGATGAAAATGCCTAAAGTATTGAGGTATGATTTATATTTAGAATTATCTTTCCACCTGAATCATTCCATTTTGAAAATTTTAATTTTGGGGAGGGAAGAAAAAAAAATAACTATTAGATGTTCTCAATTTTAATATTTTCAAAATTTATTAATTTAATTTTTTGTAATGAATTTAATTCAGATAACTATATTTTGTAGATATTTAAATATTATAGTAGATTTAAAGGAATATTTTTGTAAGAAAAATTAATTTTGTAGATTAAGATATTTAGTATAAGAGAATAAGACTATAGTTAACTAATTAAAGTAAAGAAAACTTAATTTTGAAATATTAAGAATCTTAGAAATTCATTTGAGAAGAAATGATTGGGGCTTAAAGATGTAAAAACTATGAATTATTTATAAGGTAAAGGAATGCTTTGAGTTTCAAATTTAGGGATAGAAAGGAAATGTTCAAATTCATTAAGGGCTATCCAGATATAGTAATCCTCACTTGAAAAAGGAAAAAGAAATGATTGACAACAATCTTTGAAAAGAGAAGAAAAATATATAAGATTTAAAGCAATCCAAATGAAAAAGATTAAAGAAAAGAAAGAAAAACAATATAAAAGTGAGGAGAAGCTTGAAGAGATGCCTAATAAAAAATTGCTTTCACTGGACCTACCTAAATGGAAAAGCTAAATACATTACTGAACTTATATTTATGGATTAGCATCTTTACTAGTTGTGTTATCATGAAGTTCCTATCATTTGAATATTCTAAGTGACTTGATATTACAACATATAGTCATTCTTGAAATGCAAAGAAAACTAGAACTCTTAAACTTGATGGCTAGATAATCTTGTACCTACATAGTTAATTTAATTACTTGAATTTTTTTTTGAAAATCTCACTATGGAACTTACTTATATAAAACTTATAGTATTTCTGAATTAAAACTTTACTACAATAGATCATAACTTTTATATAGTACTAAAATTACTTGAGGACAAGTAATAGTTAAGTTTGGGGTATTTTGACCAAAAGAAAATATGTTGAGATTTTCATACCTATTTTACACACTTTTTTATGATATTGCACTTTAAAGAAAGGTATTTTTGATGTTTTGTTGCAGGTATGATAAATTATGGTCATTGGAGCCAAAAGATGCAAAAATGGACGACTGGTTTTTCCAAAGATTCTAGAATCAAATATCCTAGAAGGCTACCGACGGCGCCATCGAGGCTACCGACGGCGATAACGGTGGTTCTCTTAACAGGTGCATTAAATGTGGACGATTTTTGAAGGGATGCTTAGGCAACTCTTGGAAAACTCTTCTACAACTTTAAGAGAAACATTTAGCCCGAAAAAAGAGGAGCCCCGTGGTGGTGTCCGTTAAGTTTTTGTTGTTCGTAGAATGTAGAGAGTTTAATTTAGGGTTAGTATTTTGAGGAATACTTCAAGAGATTGTAAGAGTGGAGGGAAAGTGATAGATTTCTTCCTCCTTGCCGCTTCGCAGAAGAATTATGTGTGCTGTAAAAAAAGGAAAAGATTCACAGGAACTTCAAGGAGTTTGCTTGTGGACGAATTAGAGATAAGTGGTATTTACTTATTGAATTTGTATGACTTTTCTTTTATATATAAGTTCTAATTTTTGTCGTATCTTCTCCATGAGTTCTCTCCATGAGTTCTGAGTAGAAGTAGTTTCCTCTGTCTTTCTTCTTGTTTTGAGATTTTGTGAAATGGTGATTTGAATTGGTTGAGCCATGAGAATGTTAAAGAAGTTGTGATGATCTTTTCACTTTGATCTTAATTTACTTTTAATTTGGTCAATTGATTTGTTAAAATATGTTAAGTTTTACAACTAAAGTGAAGATTACATCCAAGATTTAAGGAGGTCAAAGTCCTTGAAAGTTAGGTGCCAATAAATAGGGAAATAAAATTATCGGGCATAGAATTGGAGATTTTAGAGTGACGGACTAAAATCCTCAATTTGGTTCTATTGTTTGGGTGCTAAAGTGTAGATGTTAGCCCTCAGGCGAGGGGAATGTGGGAGCTCCGGAGTGAGAGCCGATATCCCCCCCGCCTAGCCGCAGCTTCAGTCATAGGATTAGTCAATGTTCCTTACGCTTGGACCAAAGGGTAAATAACAGGTATGCTCCTATTTGGCACAATAGAATTTGAACTAATTCACTTTATCCATTTACTTTAATTTCTTGACAAGGAGAAGGATGCTTTCTTATATATTGAACTTCACATTAGAAACTTTATTAAAAGAATTAGTTAATTAAGAGTTTGTTAAAATTACATATTTATTTCAATTGTCTATTAGTGACAAATAAGCAATTTGAACTGTATTGTTGTGATTAAGTATTTATTTTCTAAACCTTAGTTCGTAGCCTCTAGTATTACTCCCTGTGGGATCGATATCCAGGACATCATTAGAGCCCTATATTACTTGAGCAATACATATACTTGCGTTGATAAGTGTGACTTTTCAATTATTTAATATTTTATACAAATTTTTATCAAATCTATAACCTTTTTCATGTTTCTGGTGCCGTTTTTGGGACTTAAATCTTCTAGCAAAAGTATCAAATTCTTGTATTTTTAAGTATATATGAAGTCGCTGTCACTAGGCGCCAGTATCCTAGTGAACACTTATTCGCATAATGTCAAATTTCTTTAATTTCAAATCATATTTAATACCTTAAATAATGTTGAAAAGATGTTACTAAGGAAAAGGATAGTCACGATACTACAACGACAACAAATTTGAATGAGATAAATAGGTTATGGGTTGCCTTCCATAAAGCGCTTGGTTTAACATTGTCCGCCTAACGTATCTAAATATTTTACTTAGATACACCCAACATAAAAGTTTCTTTATAATAGGACTTGTTTTTTCCAATGAAAGGTTTCAACCTATGTTCATTAACTTTGGTTATATGTTAAGTTTTTGGTTCTTTAATCTCCACAGCCTCATAAGAATAAACTTTTTTCACAATAAATGGTCCCATCTACCTGGACTTAAGTTTTCTGGGTAATAATTTCAATTGTTTATTGTATAACAAAACTTCTTATGCAGCCTCAAAATTCTTTCTTATAATCTTTTAATCATGCCAAATTTTCATCTTTTCTTTATAAATTCTAGAATTTTCATAAGATTTATTCCTAATTTCCATGTGCTCATTTAATTGCAAGAATGATTTTTCTCTAGCATGGATTAAAATTAAATTCTTTAATAGCCTAAACTGTTTTATGCTCCAATTCTACTGGTAAGTGGTATGTTCTTCAAAAAATAAGTTTAAATGAGGACATGCCTATAGAAGTTTTATAAATAGTTCTGTATGCCCATAATGCAGTATCTAATCTAGTAGACCAATCTAATTTATAGAGGTTTACAGATTTTTTTAAAATTCATTTTATTTCATGATTTAATATCTTTGCTAGACTGATGGTCTGAGGATAAAAGCAGTAGAGAATCTATGCACAATATCATCTTTTTTTAATTAATTTTGAGATTCTCTTATTTGTGAAATGGGATCCTCCATCCGTAATAATTACTCTTGATATTCCCTATCACGTAAAAATATTTTTATTTAAAAATTTAGAAACACTCTGAGCATCCCATCTAGGTACGGTAATAGCTTCAATCCATTTGAACATATAATCAACAGCAAGTAATATATATAAATTTTCAAATAAAGACATAAATGGTCCCATAAAATCTAATCCCCATACATCAAAAATTTCAAACTACAATGTGTAATTTAGAGGCATTTCATTTCTTCTAGAATTATTTTCTACTCGCTGACATCGATCGCATGTTTTAATATATTCATTAACATCTCTAGAAAGAGTAGACCAATAAAATCCAGCTTATAAAATTTTATGCGTAGTTCTATTTGTTCTAAACTGTCCTCTAAATTCAAAATTATGACATCTTTCAATTATTTGTTGAGTTTCTTCATAAGGCACACACCTCCTAATAATTAGATCTTTATATTGTTTATAGAAATATGGGTCATCCCAAAAATAGAATTTTGAATCACAAGTAAATTTCTTTAATTGTTGATTCTTAACATGTGGTGGTTGAATATCACTTACAATATAATTTACTATATCGGCATACCATGGTATATTCATTATATCAATATTGTATAATTGTTCATCAGGGAAATTTTCTAAAATTTTATTTGCAAAATTAGTTAATATTTATTTTTCTAGTCTAGACAAATGACCAGCTGTTTGATTTTCATTTCCCTTTCTATCAATTACCATAAAATCATACTCTTGTAAAAGAAGTATCCAACTAATTAACCTTGGTTTAGCATCCTTCTTTTGCATCAAGTATTTGATAGCAAAATGATTTGTATGCACTATAAATTTGAGCATCATTTAGAGTCTTACAAGCATAATATATTACTTTAAGAACTTTGTTGTTTCTTTATCCTAAAACAACTCCAATAGCATAATGACTAGCATCGCACATTATTTCAAATGGATTCTCCTAGTCAGGTAGAACTATTATAGGTGCACTAATTAATTTTTCTTTCAATAATTCAAATGATTTTATATATTTCTCATTAAAATCAAATTTTGTATCCTTTCTAAAATTTGGCATAATGACTTAGTTATTTTTGAAAAATTTTTATGTAACGCCTGTAAAAACCAACATGTCCTAGAAAACTTCTTACCCCTCTAACCGTAGTAGGAGGTGGTAATTTCTCAATAACTAGAAATTTTTGTAGGGTCTACTTCCATGCAATTTTCAAAAAATTTATGCCCAAGTACAATCCATCCTTCAACCATAAATTAAAATTTTTCCCAATTTAGTACTAGGTTGATTTGTTCACATAATTCCAGAACTTTTTCTAACATATTTAAACACAATCCAAATGAAGTCCCGAATACAGAGAAATAACTCAAAAATACTTCCATTCCAAGTTTAATCAAATTACTAAAAATTGACATCATACATCTTTGAAATGTCGCAAGTGCATTGCATAGTCTAAAAGACATTCTACGAAAAGCAAATGTAGACATTCTACGTGTTCTGCGAAAAGCAAATGTTCTATAAAAGCTTGTAAATGTTGTTTTCTCTTGATCCTCAAGAGATATTAGAATTTAATGATACCCGGTATATCCATCTAAAAAGTAGTAATATTTATTTCCAGCCAATCTATCCAATATTCGGTCTAGAAAGCGTAATGGAAAGTGATCTTTCCTAGTGGCCATGTTTAATTTTTTATGGTCTATACAAATTTGCCAACCAGTAACTTGTCTTAATGAAATTAATTCATTTTTCTCATTTACTTCAACTGTCACTCCATCTTTCTTTGTAACACAGTGAATTGGACTTACCCAAGCACTGTCTGAAATAGAATAAATAATTCCATCATCTAGCCATTTTATAATTTCTTTTTTAACTTCTTTCATTATTGGGTTTAATCTCCTCCAGAGATTAGCTTTAGGTTCGTATTGTTCATCTAGTAAAATTCTGTGCATACAAATTGAAGGAGTAATTCCTTTAATAAATGCTAAAGTCCATCCAAAAGCCTTTTTATATCTTTTTAACATTTCAAATTTTTTTTTTCTTGAATTTTAGTTAAATCAGAAGGTACAATAATAGGCAGTGCAGATGAATCTCCCAAAAACACATATTTCAAATGGGCAGGTAATACTTTCAGTTCAAATTCATGTGGTTTAATACTTGAAGGAATAATATTTTTTTATCATTTTCCAACAAATATAAAGTTTCAAATTTGTCTTGACTATAATCTAAATTCTCTTCTTCATTCTCATAATAATCTTCTTGATTTAATTTTTCTTCAAACACTTCCTTAAATTCCTCATTACTCAGATAATCCATAATTTCCATTATAAAACATTCATTATCTTTTTCTATTGCAATATATTTCATAGCTTTCATAATATAAAATGTTACTTCTTGATCATTAACTCTCATTATTAATTCTCCTTTTTGCACATCTATCACAGCTCTCTCTGTTCCAAGAAATGGTCTCCCCAAAATGACAGGAATCTTTTTATCTTCCTCCATATCTAATACTATAAAGTCTATAGGAAAAATAAATTTATCAACTTTTACTAATACATCTTCTATATCTCCTTTAGGATAAGTTATTGTTCGATCAGCTAACTAAAGAGTTACAGTAATAGGGGAAATCTCTCCTAGATCTAAACTTTTAAAAATTGATAGAGGCATAAGATTGATACTCGCTCCTAAATCACATAAGGCTTTTCTGAAAAACTTTTCACCAATAGCAGAAGGTATAGTAAAACTACCAGGATCTTTTACCTTTTTCTTGAAGCTTTTTCTGAATAATAGCACTACACTCCTCACTGAGTGCAACCATCTCGTGATCTGCAAACTTCCTTTTCTTATTTAGTATATCTCTCGTAAATTTTACATAACTTGGCATTTGTTTGAAAGCCTCAATGAAAGGAATGTTTATCATTAACTTTTTAAATATTTTAAAAATTTTGTAAATTTTTTATCTTTATTCATCTGCTTCAATCTTTGAGGAAATAGAGGTAGTGGTTTTTCTAAAGGAACTTGTATTGGTTCATTTTCAATATGGTCAATTTCAATCTCTTCCTTCTCCTTCTCAACTTTAGTTTCTATTTAGATTCTTTTTTCTACTTCTTTTCCACTTCGTAATTGAATAACTTTAACATGCTCCTTAATTTGATCTTTTGGATTAACTTCCACAGTACTTGGAAGAATTCCTGAAATTCTGTTATCAAGTGTAGTAGCAATATGTCCTAATTAATTTTCAATATTTCTAATAGCAGCCACTTGATTTTGTATTTGATTTACCATATTCAACATTACTTCTTCTATTGTCAACTTCTTTCTTCTATTGTCAACTTCATTGTCAACTTCTTTTCCTTAACTTGTGGGTTAGAGTTAGAGTTAAATCCAGGAGGATAAAAAGGTTGATAATTAGTATTTCCATGGTTGTTTAAATTTCATGAGGGGTTCACCGAATTGTTGTAATTATTCCAAATAAAATTAGGGGGATATTTCCATCCAAGATTATAATAATTAGAATAAGGATTATTATTTTGATTATTTATAACATTCAAATTTTTATAAGATGAATGAATATCAATTATCTGCCATAATGGATTTTACTCTAATACTTGTGGTATGTGAGAATAGTTCACTCAAATTTGAATAATCGTTTTTGATATAGCAGCAATCTGAGATGCTAAAGTAGACATTGCATTAGAGTCATGAATACTGGCTACTCTTCAAGGGTCTAGGATTTACACATTCAAAGGGCCATTGAAAATTGTTAGTAGCCATTTCTTCTATTAAAGAGTATGTTCCATCAAAAGGTTTTGACATTAGTGATACATTTGCAGGAGCATCTATAATAGATCTAAGTGATCCTTCTAATCCATTGTAAAAAAGTTTGAATTATTAACCAATCTAGTAAAGCATGGTGTGTACATTTCCCAAGGAGATCTTTAAGTCTTTCGAAAGCTTCATATATTGATTCCTCTTTAAACTAACAACAATATGTAATATCGTTTCTAAGCTTAGCAGTTTCAAGGGTGAAAAATATTTAGCCAAAATTTTTTGTGATAGTTCTCCCCAAGTTCTGATAGATCCAGGTGCTAATGAATATAACAAAGCTTTAGCTTTATCCCTTAATGAAAAAGGAAAATGTCTAAGCCTAACAACATCATTAGACACTCCATCATATTTAAAAGTAGCACATATTTCAAGAAAACTAGAAAGATGCAAGTTAGCACCTTCAGTAGTGTTCCTCCAAACTGAGTTTTTTGTTCCAATGATCCCTGATAACTGCTTAAATGCAACAGTATAATAATAATTCTGATTATATTTTTCACTTATATTTCCTTATTTCGTAACAAAACCAAAAACTTGATCTTGAAAAAAAAAGAAGTTAACTTTTAATTTATATATATTGGGATGCTACGTAAGTATATGTATCGTTATCAAGTAATATAAGGCATTTTGATTAATACTTGAATATCGAACCCACAAGGAAGATATGCAATATGCACTTTTTTTATTTGGAAAACTTTCTATTTTTAAAAAGAAAATTATTTAAACTAAGGATGTTTTTGCAGTAAAAAAATTTTAAATATTATTTGTAATTTTAATATTTTGACAAAAACAAAACAAACTTAAAAAGATAATTTGAGTTTTTGTAGAAGAAAAGCACTAAATATGAAAATATCATTCTCCTTATCATGAATCAGTAATAAGTATAGGAATTCTATTGTGAAAGTATACATATTGTGTTGTGCCAAATAGAAGCAATAATATTTTTTACCCTTACTAGAGATGTTATAAAGAACCTTGGCTAATTTAAAGGTTTAATAGTTCTGAAGACTGGCTAGGCAGGGAAGATACTAGCTCTCACTATAGAGTTCCCTCGATTCCCTCCACCTGGGGGCTAACATCTCGTATGAGAACCTAAAATAATAGACCAAGTTGGGGGCTTTAACCTGTCACTTTAAAGTCCTCTAACTCTACACCCTTCAATGAATATTTCCCTATTTATTTGCACTCAATCATATGAACTACATTCTCATTCATACAACCTCATGTGATTCTTTCCAATTGTTGACTGAGACAATACCAGTCCAGTTCTTAGATGTTCTCACAACCAATTTTAACATCCGGATTGGTCAAATCAAGAAGTAAATGAAGTACATGGATTTAATTCATCACAACTTCTTCCAACTTTAAAGATCAATATTTAAAGATCAATACAAAGATCAATACTCTCCAGAACTTCCATCCAACACTTAATTACTTATTATTTTAGGAATAAAGATAAATAGAACTACTCAAAATCCATGGAGAAAATAAATTTGCATTTTAGTTTAAAGTAGAAATCATTGTCAAACAAACAAAAAGTCTCAATTAAAACCAAAAGTAGTCTAAGAAAATAGATAAAAACTTGTCTCAAGTCCTCCATCAAACTCTTGAAGTTCATTTGAATCTCTTCTATTTTACATCACTCTCAATATAAAACTAAAATAAAAAGGATAAATATGTAGTGCCTGAAAATCTCTCCAACTAACTCCCCAATATTAGAAATTTTAAAACTTTCCAAGTAATTTCAGGGCCCCTTTCAAATTCTTAATCTTCCTTCTTTTATAATTCTCCAAAAGGTGCCTTGGAATTTCTTCAAAATGTGTCTTAATTTGATGTATTTCCTTAAGAGATGCATCCTTTCGCAAAAATTTCTATTCATGGTGGTTGTAACCACCTATTAAGCCAATAGGTGACCCAAAAACCTCTTTAAAATTCACAAAAATCAAATTTACTCATCCAAAAACTGCCACTGGCGCTTAAGCGCAACATTCTCTGTTTAACCGATGCTTAAGCACCAGATCTGGCGCTTTGGCACCAAAACACTTTTGCACATTTTTCACCTATTTGCTCAAAATTTGATCCTTTTTCACTCCTTTAAGCATTTTCACCTTTTTACATGTACCTGAAAGAAAAACATAAAAATACCTTCCATTATAGCAGAATATCTCAAAAATAGGTATACAAATGTGTCTAAAAACACTATATTTTAGGCATATCAAAATCCCCCAAACTTAAAATGTTACTTATCATCAAGTGACACTTCAATCTTTAAAAACTAAGCATGTATGATATGTATATGAGTTTCTTTAGGAGTTACTAAATATTAGACTTAGAAATATAGTAGTCTAATTTAGAAAAAATACTCAGTAAATGAGACCTACTTAAGGTTTATATATTTTTAATGTTAAGAAAGATGAAAATATGAGTTCTTATCTAATTGAGAAATATTGTAAGTCTACCAAATTTAGAATTTAGTTCTTTTTTTATCTCCGCTTAAAAATTTTTATTAAGAATAATTTTACTTACTACATTATATCTATAAACTTAAGATTTCCTCAAGTACTTATGATTTTCCCAAGTCTTATTCCTTAAAAAGATCAAATGTAGAACCAATTCTTGATTAGGCACGAATCCTTCCCTTATATTTTTTTCTTTTTCTTTTTTTCTCTTTTTTTTTCTTTTTTTCTTATTTTTTTTTCTTTTTCTATTTTTCTTTTCTTTTCTTTTTAGGCAATGATTACTATATCTGGATAGGCCTTTAATAATTTTGAATTCTACTTTTCTTTTCCTAAAGCAAAGTCTTGATACCAAACTTTTACTTATAAATATAATAATAGCTTTGAAAATTATTTTTAATAAAAGAAATTTAAGTATTAAAAATAAAAGTCTAAATTTTTAAAATTTTCAAAAATACAATGTTTCTAACTAAAGATAGTTGCTTATATTAATCATTTTTTACACTAAAAACTTTTAACTTAAAGTTTTTTCTTCATTACTCATAATTTCAACTAAATTCTCTTACTCATTTCTAAAATCAAATCTTACTCATTTCTAAAATCAAATTTTACTTCCCTAATATGACTTCATATACATGATCAAATTTTCTTTTCAAATCAAATTCACGTATAGTTCATTTGAAAACAAATAAAATTAAAATTTTAAAAATATTTTTCATCCTCCCAAACTTAAATTTTTAACAGATTAAAAAGTTTAGCATCAAATATATATAAGCAGGAATGAAAATTTAAAATAACATAATAACATGAATTTTCCCTATTGATACAAGTATAAAACTAAAATTAGGAGTAAAATTAATTTTGATCAAAATTTCTAATATTTTCATTTCGATTCAACAAGTAGAGATTCAATAGACTTCTAAAGAGTGGGTATAAACATAAAAGCAGACTAACACATTAACTTGACTTCACATTCTCAACATAAAAACAAACACACTAACATGATGAAAGCAAAATACAGGGTAGCAGTTTTCAAAATCTAACATTTAAGACCTAAGTTAGCAAGATTTTCATCTTTTTAAAAGACATAGAATGAAGTTAAGTTCTAAACTAACTAAATCACAAAACTCACAATAGTTACTACCCTAAAATTTTAAAACAAACTACTCAAACTCACAAACATCACAATAACAATAAAATAAATACAATTAAAAATAAAAGTCTCGCACATCACAATGTCTAAATAAACACATAAATGCAAATGTAGCAAGCTCATACCACATAATCCATAACATAATACAAACATAAAAATAAATCTCTCAGTCCTACACCATTTTTACTCCTCATCCTCTTAGTCACCGTTATCCCAAACTTTTGAAGGCTCATAATCAGGGTATCTAAGAAAAGGAGGAAATTACACTACTTAGTTATCCCTAATGAGGCTCTCCAAAGATGAGTGAAATTTCTCTTCATAATCACCTTTTCTCCTTTTATACCTATCAGTATGATCTGCAAAATGGCCTAAATTTTGTACCATATCAGTGGTATAGTTAATATTATCCATCATCCTCTGTAGTAATTGATCTTGGGTCTCAGTAGACTAACCTCTAGATGTACAAGCACGTGAGGTAGATGGTCTAGATGTAGAAGCAGCAGAGGTAGAAGCAACGGGCTTCTCCATTCCATATCTCCTAGAAAATTCTCCTCTCCAGCCAAAAATAGAATTCTCAGAATAAGTCTTCACATTAACCTTAGTGCTGGGCTTTAGAGGTAACAACACTTCCTCCGAGCTATCATATTTAACCTCAGCCTGCTCACACAAAGAAACAATCTAAGAAGTAAATCCCAGACCTGCAGTAGTAACGGCAATGGCAAAATTGATGATAGTCTAACAAATCAAAGCTCTTATGTTGATGAGCTTTCCTTCTTGTATACAATAATTTAACTTCACTCTCTCTCTAGTCACTTCACTGAGATGATTTGTTGGTAGCATACGAGCAGAAATAAAATAGTATCAGGACTTTGAAGGTGCACATACTTTTAAAGTTGGGAAGTTGACTCTCCTTTCATTAGTGATCTTCCAAAGTCCTCTTCCAAAAGTCAAGTAAGAAATAATCTCGTCTAACTCCGCTTCAGTCGGACTATAATTTGCATAAAAACATAATGTATCATGTGGTAGATGATAAAACAAGTTGATTACCTCTGGTGAAAAAGGTACCAACTTTCCTCGAACCATGAATCTATTGTCTTCAGCCTCAGGAAGGTTTTCATAGAACTCCCTAACAACAGAAATAATCGCCACAGCAGAGAAACAACAGAATCGTTCCCACTATCGGTGAACGATCAAATCCTCTACATCTCCACTTGGATTCCTAAAACACCGCTATTGAATCAATTTTTGTGATTGCGACGCATCACTGTACCGATCTTGAGCCTTCGAACTAACAAATTTACTTGAATCAAGAAGGCTCTTTCCTTTGCTCCTCCTCATTCTTGGTGCCATTCTACCAATTTTATAAATTCCATAAATAA
>NW_018234145.1:21104-35333 GCF_001263595.1 Phalaenopsis equestris
CCAAGTCTAAATTACTAAACGTCTAAATTACTAAACTAAACTTCCAAAGTATAAAATACACTTCCCATGCAATTTTCAAAAAAAATTTTCTCATTTTTCACCATGAATAGTGAATTTTCGAATTTCTCCAAATATGCTAAAAAATACATAGTGATAATCCAAAATTTTTGCAAAGAAGTAAAGCTCTTACCTCAAGGAACTTGGATCTAGCAAATTTCACTTGATTCCACCAAGAAATCTTCACTTTAGATGTTCTCTAGCCCTCAAAAATTGCAAACTCGAGAGGTTGAAGGTGACGGTGGCGTTAAAAATGGTGATTTTTGCGTTAAAATTTCACTTTGTGAATTTTGGGCTGAAATTTTACTTTTAATTGTTCGCGAACCGGTTTTTGTGAACTAGTGCTTAAGTGCGGGTCAATGGCCCTTATGTGCCTGCCTCTCGGGTTGGCTCGTGCTTAAACGCGAGATGTGGGGCTTAGGTGCCAGTGGAAGATTTTTAAAATTTTCAAATTAAATTAAAATGCACTATTTGCCTAAGTTAACCACCCTTAAATGGTCTCATAGCACTTAATGACTATTTTCAACTTCTTATAACTCCCCTCTCTCTCAAAATTCTCCATAATAACTATTTCAATTTGAGGCTAAAAATAACACAAATTTTCACACAAAAAAACTTATATTAATTCACAAACAAGTACAAATACCTTTAAACACTGAATTCTCACTCCAAATAGTCTTGGATGAGAAATTAAGAAGTAATAAATACTAAAAACAAGACTTGATAATAAACCACTTGAAAACAACAACCTCTAACACTGAACTTATAACACCAAACTTAATTCCACTCTTCATTCGAAGGAACAAATTCATGTCTTTCATTATCTCTCCAGGAATATAGAATTGATAAAACGGACAATGATTACGAGCTCCGATACTATTTTCTTCAATCCACTTCTGCTTTATGAACATCACCTTATTTGCTTCCTCTATATAACTTATGTGGCTAAATTTCATCTTCAATTGCCATCTAATATGCTCTAGATGTGCAGGCAACTCAAGTACCTTGGTCTCAAATAAATTCATAGTATTATCAACTTTATTTATCTTCTCTGATATCTCTTCAATACTAATGACTAAGAAACTGTTATACATCTCTTGTGCACTTTGGCTAATGAACCTCTTCCTCATGTTTTCTTCCTTCTTCTCCAAATCCATCTCCCATGAAGACATCCAAATCCATCTCCCATGAAGCCATGAAGACATTTTTTCTAAATCTAACTTTCTCTTAGACTTTTAGGGCTATAAATGATCTCGGATGAAATTCCTTCACAAAACCCTTCTATTGATAGGCCTAAATCCTTCCAATAACTCCTAGACACGTTCAGAAACTGCCTTCAGAAACTGCCTTGGCGAAACTGCCTTGGCACGTTTGTAAAAACTAATTGGTGGTTAAACCTTCTAGAATATTAATTTTACTCATGTGTTTAAACTGTCGCGCTTAAGTGTCAGATCTGGCGCCTAAGCATCAGTACACATTTTTGTACTAGTCAACTTAACATCCAAATTCTCATTCTAACATGTCTTGGTCACTAAATAAAGTCTTAAAATCTTTACTAACACATAGTAGTTTCAAAAATACTACCCCAATTTTCTTAATCACACACAAAACAACAATCAAAATAAAAATACTCTGATAACTATGGGTTGCCTCCCACAAAACGCTTTGTTTTTAAAGTGCTTGGTTTTACGTCGTCAGCTCGACGTAACCAGTGCTTTTTCTGTTTGACCCAACATCATTCCATCATTAAGTTTATGCTGATCCTATATAAAATAAGGTTATTTTCTCAGACTTAGGATCTTTAATATCCACAACTCCATAAGGATAAACTTTTATCACAACAAATGGGCCCTTCTACCTGGACTAAATTTTCCCTAGAAATAATCTTAACCTTGTATTATATAGCAAAATTTATTGCCCTAGCTAAAAATTTTTAGTAAGAATCCTTCAATCATGCCACATCTTCATCTTTTCTTTATAAATCATGGCACTCTTATTAGATTCATTCCTTATCTCTTTAAGCTTAATTACAATAATCTTTTCTCGTCAGCATCTTTCAAATTATAATTGAACTCTTTCATCGCCCAATATGCTTTATACTCAAGTTCAACTAGTAACTGACAAGCTTTCCTAAATATTAGCCTCTATGGGGACATTCCTATATGTTCTGTATGCAGTCCTATAAACCCACAAAGCATAGTCAAGTATGACTGACCAATCCATTTTTGTTGGATTCACAGATTTTCCCATAATTCTTTTAATTTCCCGATTGTTAATTACAGATTTTCCCATAATTCTTTTAATTTCCCGATTGGATAATTTAGCCAAACATCTTGTCTAAGGATGATAAGTTGTAGCAGTCCTATGATTTATATCATATTTCTTTAATAACTTCTCCATTATGAAATTTCTGAAATGACTTCCCCCATCAGTAATGATAACTCTCAGCATCCCAATTCTACAAAATATGTTCATTTTCAAAAATTTTGCATTTTGCAACACTTTGAGAATCACATCAAGGTAAAGCAACAACTTCTATCCATTTGGATACATAGTCCACTGCTAACAGAATATAAAAATTTTTGAAAGATGGTATAAACGGTCCCGTGAAATCTAATCCCCAAACATCAAATATTTCAACTTATAGCATATAATTGAGGGGCAACTCATTTCTTCTAGAAATATTGCCTACTCGTTGACATCTATCACAAGTTTTGATATAAGCATTAACATCTCTAAAAATTGTAGACCAATAAAATCCAGATTGTAAAATTTTGTATGTTGTTTTATTAACACCAAAATGTCCCCCAAAATTAGAATTATGACATTTTTTGATAACTTCATAAGTATCTTCTAATGGTACACATCTCCAAATAATTAGATCCTTTCCTTTTTTACATAAAATTGGGTCATCCCAGAAATAAGTCTTATCTTCAAAAATAAATTTCCTCTTTTGTTGGTAGGTCATTCCATAGGGTATAATATCGCTAACAATATAATATCGCTAACAATAAAGTTCACAATATTGGCATACCACGAAACACACCACTCATTAAAAGTGAACAATTTTTCATCTCAAAAACGTTTATTAATTTCCTTTTCCATATAGAGTGGTTTTTCTAACTCAAACCTGGACAAATGATCAGCAATTTGATTTTCAGTCCCCTTTCAATCTATTATTTCACAATCAAATTCTTGCAAAAGAGGAATCCATCTTATAAGTCTAGGCTTAGCATCCTTCTTTTTCATTAAGTACTTAATAGCAGAATGGTTTGTATGCACTACACAATGAGTTCCAATTAAATATGATCTAAATTTATAAAAAGCATATACTATTGCTAATAACTCTTTTTCAGTTGTTATATAATTGATTTGAGTTTCATTAAGAGTTTTACTAGCATAGGAAATTACTGTGAAAATTTTATCATATCTTTATCCTAAAACAGCTCCTATAGTACAATCACTAGCATCGCACATCAATTCAAAGGGTTTTTCCCAATTTGGTGAAACTATAATTGGTGCAGTGATTAATTTTTCTTTTAGACATTCCTCATCAAAATTGAAAATTGCATCTTTCTCCAGTAAATGGCATAAAGGCTTAAAATTTTTTGAAAAGTTTTTATTATATCGCCTACAGAATCCAAAATGTCCTAAAAAACTCCTAATTTCCCTTAGATTTATTTGATAAGGTAAATTAACGATCACTTGAATTTTAGCAGGATCTACTTCCATATCATTTTTTGATATTTGATGACCTAATACAATTCCTCCTGCTACCATAAATTGGTTTTTTTCTCAATTAAGAACTATATTTATTTCTTCACATCACTTAAGAACTTTAGATAAATATTCTAAACATGAGTCAAATGAAGTTCCAAATACTGAAAAATCATCCATAAATACTTCAATCCCTTATTCAATTAAATCACAATCAATTAAATCACAAAAAATTAAATCACAAAAAAATGTCATCGTACATCTTTGAAATGTAGCAGATGCATTACATAAACCAAATGACATCCTTCTAGAAGCAAAAGTACCATAAGGATAGGTAAAAGTTATTTTCTCTTGATCCTTAGAAGATATTTGTATTTGGTGATAACTAGCATATCCATCCAAAAAATAAAAGTATTTATGCCCAGCTAGTCTATCCAAAATTTGATCTAGAAAGGGTGATGGAAAATGATCTTTCCTAGTGGCAAGATTTAATTTTCTATAATCAATACATATTTGCCACTCTGTCACTTTTCTAGTAGGTATTAATTCATTACGTTCATTCACAATCATAGTTACTCCTCTAGTTACTCCTCCTTTCATAGGAATGTAGTAAATTGGACTAACCCATACACTATCTGAAATATGATAGATACTTCTAGCATGTAACCGTTTGAAAATTTAATTTTTAACAACTTTTTCATAACAGGATCCAGTCTCCTTTCAGGATCAGCCTTGGGTTTGCAGTTCTTTTCCACATGAATTCTATGCATACAAATTGAAGGACTGATTCCTTTAATATCAACAATTTTCCATCCAAAGGATTTCTTAAAATTTTTCAAAATTTTCATCAACCTTTCTTCTTCTTCCATCATTAATTTTGAGGAAATTATAACTGGTAAAGTAGAGGAATCTCCTAAAATGACATATTTTAAATATGCAGGAAGAAACTTCAACTTAAGTTCTAGAGGTTTTTCTATTTATGGACCAAATGATTTATCTCTCTCTATCCTGTCCAAAATTTCAAAACTTTCTCTAACATAGTTTGAATCTTCCTTAAAAAGTCTTTTACATCGATCTAATTCCTCTTCTTGCTCGTGTTCCAAATCTTTTTCTTCAGATTTTTTTTCATAATTTGTTTTGAAATGACATTCACTTAGATATCTTATAACATCCATCCTATAACACTCATCATCTTTACCTTTTGCAGGATATTTCATTGATCTTGAAATATTGAAAGTATTAGTTTGATCATTGACGCGCATTGTAAATTTCCCTTTCTGCACATCTATCATTGTTCTTCCTGTGGCTTGGAAAGGTCTCCCCAAAATGATAGGTATCTCTTTATCTTCCTCCATATCTAGCACAATGAAATCAAAAAGAAAGATAAATTGATCCACTTTCACTAGGACATCTTCTATAACTCCTTTAAGGTATGTTATCGAACGATCTGCTAATTGCAGAGTTACAGTAGTAGGGGTTATTTCTCCTAATCCCAATCTTTTGAATATTGATATTGGCATAAGGTTAATGCTTGCACCTCAATCACATAAAACTTTCCCATAAAATTTGTCTCTATTGCACATGGAATTGTAAAGTTACCAGGATCCTTAAGCTTTTCAGGAAGCTTTTTTTGAATTATAGCACTGCACTTCTCACTAAGTGCAACAGTCTCATTATCTTCAAACTTCATTTTCCTATTGAGAATATCCTTCATAAACTTTACAAAGCTTGGCATTTGTTCTAAGGCTTCAGCAAATGGAATATTAATTATAAGCTTCTTAAATATTTCCAGAAATTTTGAAAATTGCTTATCTAACTTCTACTGACAAATTCTTTGAGGAAATGGAGGTGGTGATTTTTTCAAATCAATTTTAGCGGACAAATAGGTATTTCAGAATCTTTTGGAGCCCCCTCTTTTGATTCTTCAATTTCTACTCTCTCTACATCAATTTCTTTTTTATCCTTATCTTCCAACTCTCTTCTGCTTCTAAGTTTAACGGCTTTTACTTGCTCTTTATTCTAGTCTTTTGGATTTGAGTCTTTTGTACTAGGAAGTATTCCTTGGGATCTATTACTTAATGAATTTGATTTTGCCCAAGTTGATTCTCAATATTTCTAATTATCTCACACTCTCACTCAATCTATCACACAACCAACTTAAATGGAAAAAATAAAGAATTAAACTTTTATAGACGACTTCTTCTCCTTAAATTGTGTATTATTGTTTAAACCTAGAGGATAAGTAGATCTATAATTATTATTCCCTTGATTTTTCCAATTTCCCAATGGGTTTACGGTTTACTTGGTTGTTGTTGTTCCCCCATTGCTGATTATTACCACCCGAATTGTTATTCTAATTAAAGTTGGGATGATTTTTCCAACCTGAGCTATAATAATTTTAATATGGGTTATTCTGCTTGTTATTTATAGCATTCAAAGTTTCTAATGATGCTTGAGAATCTACCATTTTGCCTAATGAATTCTCTTCAATCCAAATTGGTCTAACTTACTTGAAATTGCAGCAACTTGATTTTCTAACATATTAAATGCAACAGATTCATGAATATTGGCTAATTTCCTTAGATTCACCCTCTCAGAATTATTGCCTACTTTCTTAGGATTCACCCTCTCAAGAGGCCATTGAAAATTATTGGTAGTCATTTTTTCAATTAAAACATAAGCATCATGAAATGGTTTTGACATCAACAAACCACTGGCAGTGACATCGCTAATTGATCTAAGAGATCCAACTAATCCATTATAAAAAGTTGAATTATTAACCAATCTAGTATAACATGGTGTGGACACTCTCTTAAGAGTTCTTTAAATCTTTCCCATGCTTCATAAATAGATTCCCTTCAAACTGATTAAAAGATGTAATACCATTTCTCAACTTCACAGTTTTTTATGGTGGAAAATATTTATCAAAGAATTTTTGTGCTAAATAACCCCAAATTCTAATAGATCCAGATGCTAATGAATTCAACAACATCTTAGCTTTATCTCTCAGTGGGAAAGGAAATAACCTGAGTCTTATGACATCAACCTAAGTTTTATGGCATCATCTGATACACCATTATATTTAAATGTAATGCACAATTCTAGAAAATTGACAAGATGTATATTTGGATCTTCAGTTGGTGATCCCCCCAAACTGATTATTTGATACCATTTGTATAATAGCAGGCTTAAGCTCAAACGAATTAGTCACTACAGTAGGTTTTTGAATACTACAATGAAGTTCATCTATAGTAGGGTTGGCATAATATCTTAAAGGTTTAAGCTCTTAATGAATTTCAGCATTTTGATCATTTTGGGTTGCCATTTTTGTAATTTTTTTTTTGGATTGTTCAAGATTTTTATTTTTATTTTTTTGTTTTTTTTGAATTTTCTAACAGTTCTCTCTAATTCAGAATTGTAGAGCACTAATCCTTCAGAACTTAAACTACGCAAACACAAACATAAATTAAAATAAAACTAAACACATACAAAATAAAATATAATAACTTAAAGTATAAATAAAACTTTCTAAAAATAGAAATTTACTTTTAAATCAATAGATTCATTACAATTATCACTTCACTTCCCCGACAATGGCGCCAAAAACTTGATCCCCGATAACTACTTATAAATAGTATAACAATAATTCTGATTATATTTTTCACTTATATTTCCTTATTGTTATTTTTTCTTATTTTACAACAAAATAAAAAACTTGATTTTGAAGAAAAATAAGAATTTAACTTTTAATTTATATATATTGGGATACTACGCAAGTATAAGTATCGTTATCAAGTAATATAGAACTTTTGGATTAAATCCTGAATATTGAACCCACAGGGAAGATATGCAATATGAACTTTTTTTTTGGAAAACTTTCTATTTTTTAAAAGATAATTATTTAAACTAAAGATATTTTTACAGTAAAGAAAGTTTAAAAATTTTTGGTAATTTTAATATTTTGACAAAAAGAAAACAAACTTAAAAAGTAAACTTGAGTTTTTGTGGAAGAAAAGCACTAAATATGAAAATATCTTTCTCCTTATCATGAATCAGTAATAAGTATAGGAATTCTATTTTGGAAATATGCATATTGTGTTGTGCCAATTAGGAGCAATAATATTTTTCACTCTTACTAGAGATGCTATAAAGAACATTGGTTAATTTAAAGTTTGAATAGTTCTGAAGACTGGCTAGGTAGGGAAGATACTAGCTCTCACTCTAGAGTTCCCTCATTCGCTCCTCCTCGGGGTTAACATATCATATCAGAACCTAAAATAAAAAACTAAGTTGGGGGTTTTAACTTGTCACTTTAAAGTCCTCTAACTCTACACCCTTCAATGAATATTTCCCTATTTATTTGTACTCAATCCTATGAACTACATTCTCATTCATACAACCTCATGTGATTCTTTCCAATTGTTGACAAAGACAATACCAGCGCAGTTCTTACATGTTCACAAAATTAATTTTAACATCTGGATTGGCCAAATCAAGAAGTAAATGAAGTACATGGATTTAAATCATCACAAATTCTTCCAATATTAAAGATCAATACTCTCCACAACTTCCATCCAACACTTAATTACTTATCATTTTAAGAAGGAAGATAAGGAAAACTACTCGAAATCCATGGAGAAAACAAAACCACACTTTAGTAGAAATCAGTGTCAAACCAACAACAAGTCTCAATTAAAACCAAAAGTAGTCTAAATAAAAAGATAAAAACTTATGTTAAGTCCTCCACCAAACTCTTGAAGTTCCTTTGAATATCTTCTCTTTTACAGCACTCTCAATATAAAACTAAAGCACTCTCAATATAAAACTAATATAAAACTAAAATAAAAAGGATAAATATGTGGTGCCTAAAAATCTCTCCAACTAACTCCCCAATTTTAGAACTTTCAAAACTTTCCTAAGACTTTAGGACCCCTTTTAAAGTCTCAATCTTCCTTCTTTTATAATTCTTCAAAATGTGCATTGGTATCTCTTCAAAATGTGCATTAATTCAATGTATTTCCCTAAGAGATGGATTTTTTCAAAAAAATTTTCATCCATGGTGGTTGTAAGCACCTATTAAGCCAATAGGTGCCTCAAAAACCTCTTAAAAATTTGCAAAAACTGAATTTACTCATCCAATAACTACCACTGGTGCTTAGGCACGACCTTCTCTGTTTAACTGGCGCTTAAGCGCCGGATCTGGCACTTAAGTGCAAAAACACTTTTGCACATTTTTCACCTATTTGCTCCAAATTTGATCCTTTTTCACTCCTTTAAGCATTTTCACCTTTGTATCGGTACCTGAAAGAAAAACACAAATTTACCTTCCATTAAAGCATAATATCTCAAAAATATGTATAAAAATGTGTCTAAAAACACTATACATTTTAGGTGTATCAAGCATCATCTATCGAGTGATCTTCAGAGTCATCCAAAAACTCTTTAAAAAGCGTGCAAATTCATCGAATCTTCTAGAAACAGGTCTTGCACCGACTTTGGCACCGTCAGCTCCAATTTTGGCACCGTCGTTGCCAGTGGCTCGTGAACTCTCTGTTAAACAACACTATCAGTACTGAGGATAGTTCAGCCTCTACTTTGTAGATCCGCGTTGACGACATCCATCTGGGTGCCGTCGGTGCTGAGTATTTCTTCAAAAATGCCATTTTGACTCCAAATTCCATCTTTTTTGCTTCCTTTTTTGTTTAAATTCTAGAAGTCAACAACCTGCAATAAAATAAGAAAAATACCCTCTTTTGAAGCGCAATATCACCAAAAAAGAGTATAAAATATAGGTCTAAATATGCATATATTTTAGGTGTATCAAAATTCCTCAAACTTATTTGTTACTTGTCCTCAAGTAACTCATTTACTACATAAAAATATGAGTCATGACAAAGAGTTTAACTTCAAGATTATCATATTTTAGTCCACTAAATATAATAGCATAACTTAAAAAAAATGTAAAATAACTCCAGTTAATACTAAAGAGATAAGAATATCTAACAATTGGGTCTAAGATTTTTGATTCTCTATTCTTTTCAAGGAAACTTACAAATTGTCATATTAGAGCTATATAAATAACCATATGAAAAGAACTTCATGAAACTTTATTAGTAAATATGCTAATACTTCAATATAAGTTTAGAGAATGTAGCCAAGCCTTCTTCTTTAAGTTGATTCAAGTGAAGTCAATCTTTGATTAGGAATTTCCTCAAGTTTCTCCTCACATCTTTTCTTTTCTTTTCTTTCAGGATCCTTTCAATCCTTCTCCTTTTTTTTTTCTTATATGTGAGGATTACTATATCTGGATAACTTTTAAGAAATTTTAACTTCACTATCCGCTTCTTAAAGTTAAAACATTTCACATTCTTTCACTTTATAAGTTTATAATAGCTTTAAAGATTTTTCATAAAGTTTTATTCTTTTCTTCATACATGAGTCTCTAAGATTTTTAATATTTCCAAAAATGCAAATTCCTTTACATACAATAGAAAAACATAATCTTATTCTCTTATACAAAATATCTTAATCTTTAAATACAACCGTTATTATTGAAAATTTTTACTTAAGTTTATTATATATTTAGAAACACCAATATAGTTATCTAAAGTTACCCTCAAATACCAAAGGTCATGTTAAATTTAAAAATTTTGAAAATATAGCTGATTGAGGGAAAATAAAATTTAGTTTATTTTTTTAAAAAGGAATTTTTCTTTCCCCTCCAAACTAAAATTTTTAAAAGATTTTGCATGAAAAACTTAAAAAGTGTAGGGTGAACAAAAATATTTAATACATAAAGAAAAGACTTACCTTTGAAGGTTTTGATATTGAAACTTAACTCTAAAATATTGCAGGTGCTAATATGAAAACTACAAGACTTATTACAATAAATAAACACATAATACATATAAAAAATTGTTGAGAAAGAATTTACCATAAATTTATTCAACAAAGTACTGAAAAATAACAATAGTACTAAGATGATTTCCAATGTAAAAACTGTTTTACAATCCTACTGTTCACAATACAATGTAACATCTAAAATAAATTAAAGTATCACACTCTAAAAATAAACAATAATAATAAAGTGCAACCAACTATAAACTCTATAAACTAAACCAACTATAAACTAAACAAAAGATCAAACTAAAACATCACCAGTCATCATCATCTTCTTCTTCATCTACATCAAAGTTTTGTTGTTGATATGGTGTAAAGACAAGGTGAGTAGGAAACTAAACTGAGTGGTCACCCCTCATGAATCTAACCATTGCATCATCATAAGCAGCATCATACTCAAACTTCTACCTTGTTAGATCATCATTATGTGCATTTCTGGCCTCCATATTTTCCATTCTGTCTTCCATCCTCAAGATATCTCTCTCTTGGATCAATTGTTGCTCCATAAGTCCCTGGATTGTAGGGCTACTAGAAGTAGAAGGAATATCCTTACTCCCACTTCCAGATCTCCATCCAACATGAGATTCATAAGTCTTAATATTTGTCGGTCCAATAGGTTTTAGAGGTCCAATCCTTTCTTCATCCATTCTAAAATCAACTCCTAACTATTCACATAGTGTGAAGATCAGGGCAGGCTGTGCTAAACCACCAGTAGTCTCACCCAAAGCAATAGAATAAGTGTTTCCATAAACAATAAAGCCTACATCTATCCTTCTCGTCTGTTGGATATAGAAGTTCAAGATGGCTCTATCCTTTATAACCTCACTATGATGATTTGTTGATATCATTCTACCAGATATAAAAAAATGTCAGGCCTTAGATACTACATTTAACATAAAAAGATGAAATTTTACCTTAACATTATTCTTCACCTTCCAAGCTCCTCTTCCATCAATAAAAAAAGAAATAACTTCATATTAGCAGAAAATGGTTTGTACTGACAGCTATACACATCCTCTAACTGATAAAATTCATTAATTCTTCTTGGAGTAAATTTTATCATTCTCCCACGAACAAAAACGTAGTCTTCAGAGGTTTCCTTAAAGTTGGCATAGAACTCCATCACTATACTTATAATAGCCTCGATAGTAAAGTAATAAAAATTCTCCCACTGCCGAGCATCAATTAAACTTTGGACTTCTCCACCCAGATTTTTAAATCCTCGATCTGCAATTACTTTCTTAGTTCCAAGCAGAGTATTGAAAAAAATGTTAACCATGTAGTTGACAAAATTCTGATCATCATAATCCACCTTTCTCTTTCCCGTGCTCATTCTCGGTGCCATGGTAATCTAAGAAAATTTGATAAAATCCAAAAAAATTCATAAAATTCTGAAAATCACAATGTGAAATGTTTTAAACTTAAGTCTATTAAGTAAGATTTTGGGTTCAAAGTGTAGCTTTTACCAAGAGAAGATAAAATTTGAACTTCTTTTGCCTTAAAATCGCCTCAAATCCAAGCAATAGTAAGCCCTAGGTGCACAAACCGGAGGTTGAAGGTGCCCGAATGGGTAAAAATGGTGTTATTACTGTGCAAATCAAAAATTTTAAGGGATTTGGGTACTTTCGGATCGAGGGCGCTATCGGCGCCCATTCTGGCATCGTGGGCGCTAGTGGCGAAAAATTCAAATTTTCAACTTTCTTTCAATTCACTTCAAATTCTAATTAGTCTTTTTGAACACTAATTTTCATTTAAAATAATTCAAAAACAAGTATTTTCACAAACAACATCAAACTAACTTTTACCCAAACAAACATTTATATATCCAAATCTTACAATTACACTTTTCTAATCACACTTTCACATACATAAAGCAAACTAAATTATAATTCAGCATCAAAATGAAGCCACAATACTAGAATGCTGACAAAAAACAATAAACACAATTAAAGTTATAAGAGTTCTAAAGCAAAGTAAAGTAAAGTAAATCCAGCACAATCACATTAAAAACATAATTACCTTAAATTAGTAGAGAGTCCAACTTTTTCAATTATTTTGCTTCATCTTCAGTACTTTCTCCTCCTCTAATATCTCCCATAGACTGGTAATAGACGTACAAATTGTAGAAGGATCGGTATGGAAATTGATCAATCAAATTTTCATCGATCCATCCATTTTTCTTGAACATCTGTACCAAACATGTTTCTATTGTTCCAGTATGATCAAAGTTCTCCTACATCCTCCAATCTAAGTGATCAAAAGGGTAGTTAAGATTTCCTATTGCATTCATAATACTATGAAGTTCTCTTTCAATTTTTATCAATTTCTTCTCCAAAGCTATTTAACTTCCAACTGTTTAAGGCATTAATTGTATTGAAGCATGTGATGAATGATCCAAAATAATATCTAATGCTTCATTTTTATTCGCAATATAATTTTCATCAATAGGAATCATGGGCTCCCAGGGTAATAATGCTTTCTTCCAACTCTCATATGGCACTTGAGATTGACTACAAAGTAAGAAAATTGTAGAAGGATGCCCTAGTCCATATATAGGCCCATTCATAATAATACCCATAACAGATTTGAAAATAATCGATCACACATCAATGAGCTTTTCCATTTGAATGCAATAGCTTAAAATAACACTTTCTTTTGTAACTCTACTAATTTTGATGGTAGGGAGTAATTTTTTAGAGATGAAAAAATGTCTTCGTTTTGATATTGGATTAAGTTGTGAAGCAGAGAAACTAAAGTATCCCTCATCTCTGATTTCCCAATTATCATTTTCATCCATCAGAAAATGATATACATCTTACATCATATCTCTTGCTGAGATAAATCTGGTATAATGACAGACTGACATGTTTTTTACAAACAAATCATTAATTTGAGGCAAAGTAAATGGTACAGCCTTACCTCGAACGAAGACGACTCATTGGGTAATTTCATGTAAGTTAGCAAAGAATTTTTTACCACTTGTACAACAATTGCAGCGGTAGTGTAGCATAAAATTTCCTAACGCCTCTGCACAATGATTTTGTCAATATATTGAACTTAGATTCAATCCACGATTGATAAAGCCACTCTCCTTGATAAGTTTCTTCTACGTGATGACTTTGTCGTATAATCTCTGCGTGTCAAAACTGATAAACTTTCTTCTATTGAAAACTTCAAACACTGGAATTAGAAGCCATGAACTTTGAAATTTGGGAGTTTCTGGTCGTCTAAGGCAGTTTGTAGGCCTTTAAAAACACCCCTCGGTGGTTATTTTGGAGTGCAATGCCGCCAAAGTCTGCCAAATTTTTCTTGAACGCACGAAACTGCTCGAGACGCCGTCGGCGCTTTCAGCGCCATGGCCCCTGTAAACGGGCGTTGGAGGCCAAAATTGCTTCTCTTATTTTCTTGCATCGATTTGATTCCAAATTTTCCTCCAATATTAATATTTGTCTTAGTTTATGATATATAAAATTATTTAGGATTAAAAAATATTATTTTTCCTAATATATAAAATCATTTATTAAACAAAATAGCAAGATATATATATATATATAT
>NW_018234145.1:38923-63664 GCF_001263595.1 Phalaenopsis equestris
TAGAATATATATATATATATATATATATTGCAAAAAGGAGCCTCTTTTGTCTCCCTCCATGTTAATTACTTAAATATGATCAATACATCCAAAGAGTGTTAAGCAGGGAGAAGAGAGAGACAAGGCTCCAAAATGTGAGGTAATTAAGAAAATACAAGGCATGTATAAAAAAAAAGAAAGTAAATAAAGCATCTAGCTCCTAGAAATTCTGAGGTAAGGTATTTGTAATTTGTCACCCTTTAACAGGTCAGCCAATATCTGTGTAGGATTAGTAGCAACAGTTACTCTTTGGGATTCAACACCTTCAAAAGCTAGGTAGTTAGCTGGTTTGTTTCCCTCCATATAGGTAAAACAGTAAATTGATTTGTATCTGCTTGGTGAGATGTTTTATCTTAATAATCCACTATTGGATATGCCACGGAGGTACAAAAATACCTGTCATATACTCAATCAGCATAAAAGAATCAACCTCAGCTTGAATTTGGGTCCATCTATTTATGACTGCCATTTTGATGGCCCAGTAAAGAGCATCTGTCTTAGCTAGACACACACACACACACAAACACACACACACACACACACACACACAGATATATGTAAATTTATATATAGGTTGCCTCTCACAAAGCGCTTGGTTTAACGTCGTCCAGTGTTAATTTTAAGGTGGGGATAACAGGGTTTTTCCTAGTAGAATTTAATGACTTTACTGTAGATTTGATCCATGCTTTGGTTCATCTTAAGGATGTATTAATAATATTTCAAACAATTCTCATTAACTTTAAATATGTTTCCAATTTTAGGATTCTTAATAACAACAGTTCCATAATTATAGACTGAATTGCTCATTACTCAAATAATAATCTAAATTCTCTTCTTTTATTTCATTCTGATAATATTCTTCTTGCCTTCATTTTTCTTCTAACACTTCCTTAAATTGCTCATTACTCAGATAATCCGTAACTTTCATTCTAAAACATTCATTATCTTTTCTATTGCAGGATATTTCATAGCTTTCATAATATTAAATTAAATGTTACTATATTAAATGTTACTTCTTGATCATTAACACTCATTATTAGTTCTTCTTTTTACACATCTATCACATCTCTCTTTGTTGCAAGAAATGATCTCTCCAAAATAACAGGAATCTCTCTATCTTCCTCCATATCTAATACTATAAAGTCTATAGGGAAAATAAATTTATCCACTTTTACTAATACATCTTATTTATCTCTTTTAGGATAAGTTATTGATCTATCAGCTAACTAAAGTTACAGTGGTAGGGGAAATCTCTCCTAGATCTAAACTTTTAAAAATCAATAGAGGCATAAGATTGATACTCGCTCCTAAATCACATAAGGCTTTTCCAAAGAACTTTTCACCAATAGCAGAAGGTATAGTAAAACTACCATGATCTTTTAACTTTTCAGGAAGTTTTTTCTGAATAATAGCACTACACTCTTCACTGAGTGCAACCGTCTCATGATTTGCAAACTTTCTTTTCTTGTTTACTATATCTTTCATAAATTTTACATAACTTGTCATTTGTTCTAAAGCCTCAATGAAAGGAATGTTTATCGATAACTTTTTAAGGATTTCCAAAGAATTTTGTAAATTCTTTATCTTTATTCTTCTGCTTCAATCTTTGAGAAAATAGTGGTGGTGGTTTTACTAAAGGAACTTGTATTGGTTCATTTTCATTATGGTTGCTTTCAATCTTTTCCTTCTCCTCCTCAACTTTAGTTTCTCTTTGAATTCTTGTTTCTACTTCTTTTCCACTTCGTAATTGAATAGCGTTAATTTGCTCCTTATTTAGATCTCTTGGATTAACTTCCACAGTATTTAGAAGTATTCTTGAAGGTGTATTACCAAGTGTAGTAGCAATATGTCCTAATTGATTTTCAATATTTCTAATAGCAGCCCCTTGATTTTGTATTTAATTTCCCATATTCAACATTACTTCTTCCATCTTCAACTTCTATTCCTTAACTTGTGAGTTAAGGTTTGAGTTAAATCCAGGAGTATAATAAAGTCGATAATTAACAAACAAGTATATATATATATATATAGAAAAAACTTACTAACTATGAAGGTAAAGAATAGCTAAACTATTTCCATGTAATAGAAAATCTAGCTGAGCTGAAGGAATAGATCCAACTAAAACTTATTCAGTATTTCTCCCCAAGGCAGCTAAGCAGTGAGCAGGACCATTACCTTCTCTCGGAGTTTGCTGAAACTTAACTCTTACATTATTCAGGAATCGCTTAAGTTTGTTAATCCATCTGAGAATATACCAAGGAGGTTCCAGTTGAGAATATACCAGGGAGGTTCCACTTCCTTCTGTAGTATCCTTACACATATGTTGGAGTCAGATTCAACAATCAAATTGTTGATCTTACATTGGTTAGCAAAATAGATAACCCAGTATATTGCTATCATTTCAATTTCCAGTTCATCAATAGCCAAAGTTGGTGAGGAAAAGTATATCAAACACTTCCCTTGGGAGTTTCTAAACACTCCACCAAACCCAGATGATTTACTAATAAAGCTTCCATCAATGTTTACTTTCAGCCAACCTAAGGGAGGAGGGGTCCAAAGAACCAAAGTTGGCTTGTATATCTGCTGAATTTTCACATTAGGCCTCCAATCCAGAAAAAGATTACAAAAGTGCTGATATTTAATAATTTTTTGCATATATGAAGTGCAATGGAACACCACAGTCTTATCTAATGATTTGGAATCTTCAAACTTAGCTTGATTTCTACTCATCTAGAGAAACCAGGCTACTATGTAAGGAATAATCAATAAATTAGCATCTTGCCATTCCTTCCAGTAGTAGAAGAATATATCCCATTTGACTTTAATGGTATCAATATTTAACTGCCTTAAGAGATTAGACCAAATCCTTTGAGAGAAAGCACAGGAGAAAAATAGGTGGTCTAAGGTTTCTTCCTCTCCATTACATAGGTAACAGCAAGAAGGGCCCCTTATTACTTTCATTTTCAAAATGTCATCAGTTGGAAGCAAGTTGGAAGCAAGGATTGCCAAAGTCTCCAGCAAGAAAAAGGACATAGAGGGGGTCAACCACTTACACTAGATAGTCTTACCCCACAAGACAGGTTGCCACTTGTAGAATTTTTGAAATATAAAAGCAGACAACTTATGTGATGCAGCTTGCTTAGTAACCATTTTGACTTTTTTTTTAGGGAAGAAAGAGGTGTAATTTACCCATTGTAGTTGTTTAACATTTAAAATAGTATTCAACATGTTACAATTCCACAAGTTATCAGACCAATATTCCTTCACCTTAGACTGATAATTGAGGTTAGGGGAGGAGCAAAGAAGTTGTTTACAATTCCAAGTCCAATTGTCTAACCAAAAGTTAACTTGACCTTCTCCTAGTTCCCAAATAAACAAGTCTTTAGCTTGAGTTCTAATCTCCAATAATTTATTCCAAAGTCTGGAATCACCAAGCTTTTTTGTAGACAGGCTAGGATGTATAGATCTGCAGTATTTCCCTTTCATAAAAAGAGCTCAAAGACAGTCATGGGCCATAAATTTTATCCAAAGCTTACAAATATTGATGAAGCTTAGGTGTTGGAATTCTTTGAACCCCTGACCACCAGCATGAAGAGGTTTACAGAGTTTCTGCCATGGTAACCAAAGAATCTGCTTATTCTGTCTAGCCCACAGGAATTTATTGAACATTCTCCCCTGCAGCACTTGAGTTCCTTTTTTCATTGTAAACATTTGGAGAGCATAAGAAGCAATGACAGTCAAGATGCTTTTAAGAAGAGTTATTTTTCCACGATTGGAGAGGAAGGAGTTTTTCCAGCTTTGTAGTTGAGCTTGGATATGATCAATGGCATCATTAATTTGTGTTTGTTTGGTTCTTCCTTTAACAAGTTGAACCCCTAGGTACTTGATTGGCAAATTGGCAAGACTAAACCCAGTGTACTGAACAATCCAATGCTTTATCTGCGGAAAAATATGAGAGCTAGTAAAAATCTGACATTTTTTTTGTTAAGTTCCATACCTGAAATTTGTTGGATGTGTTTAAGCCCTTGATAAAGCTTCTTAACTACAATCTTAGTAGCCCTAGAAAAAAAGATAATATCATCAGCATAGGACAGGTGACTCACATCAACATTAGATCTGTGATGCTAGGCCAAATAAGGATATGTAGTAAACATATGGTTCAGCAATCTTGATAAATAATTCATAGCCTAATCCAGCCAAAATAAAGATAGTTGGTGACAAGGGGTCCCTTTATTTGATGCCCCAAGTAGCAGTGAAGAACCCATGGCTTTGCCCATTGACTAACACAGAGTGATTGTTACATTGAATCCATCTCCTGATCAAATTTTTGAAATCTTCAGAAAAGCCCCTGGCAGCCAAAATTCCCAAAATGAAGTCCCAATTGATGGAGTCATAGACTTTTTTAATGTCCAGCTTAAAGATAACATTGCTGCCTCTACATTTTCTATCCAGATTTAATAGTAGTTCTTGAGCAAGTAGAATATTTTTAGTAATGTTTATGCTTTTAACAAAAGCCACTTGGTTATTACTGATAAGTTGTTGTAGGTGTGGGTGAAGCCTAGTGACAATAATTTTACTTATTACTTTAGATACCACATTGGTAAGGCTAATAGGTCTGAAATCTCCCCAGCTTTTCCTAATCTAGTTCCTGGGAATCAGTGTGATAGTGGAAGCAGTGAAGTATCTTAGAGGATCCACGCCCCTAAAAAATTCTTAAACAGCAGCAGTAAAGTCCACACTAATAAGAGGCCAAGATTTTATATAGAAGTTTGCAGTAAAACCATCTGGTCCAACCACCTTGTGCCCATCAATATACTCCAATGCTTCTTTAACTTCTCCTTCAAGCGGAATATTTTTTAGCTCCAAGCTTTGGACATACTCCTTACAGCTAGCCAAAAGTTCAACATTAATTTGAGGTCTGTAGACTGGTTGAGTACTGAAGAGGTTTTGGAAATAGTTGACAACATCTTGTGTAATAGCCTTAGCATTAGATAAACTATTCCCTTCAGAATTAGTAATAGACAGGATCATGTTACACTTCCTCCTATATTTAATACAGGCATGATAGTAGCTGGAATTCCTATCTCCCTCAGTAAATTTTGGTGACAACAGCTTTTTGTTTCAAAAAGCTTTCAAAATAATTAATTTGCATGAGAAGTTCTTCATTAGCTTTATGCAAATCATTTTCAACATACTCTCCCTTTTGAAATCCCATCTCCATAACAAAAAACTTATCTTGGGCAGCCTTCAAGTTGTCATTAACATTCCCAAAGTTGTTCCAATTCCACTTTTTAAGCTGAGAAGCAACATTTTTTTTGGAGATGCCAAAGGTTGATCCATTGTTTTTCTCATTATCAGTAATCCATACTTTTTTGACTTCCCAAAGAAATTCAGGATGGAGAACCCACATATTTTGAAATCTAAAAGAGGAGTTCTTAGGTCATTCAATAATATGAATAGAGCACATAAGAGGCCTATGATCTGAGCCAGACATAGCAAGGTGAGAAACAACAATAGAAGGAAATGTCTGAAGCCATACTGAGCTTACCAAAATTCTATCAAGTCTTTCCCACATTGAACCCCTCCTCCAAGTGAAATTAGGACCTTGATAACCTAAACCAAATAAGGCAGCTTCAGAGAGAAAATCATTAAATCTATTCATTGAGGATCTAAGAGGGGGTCTGCCCCCTCTTCTTTCAGCAGGTGTAGTAACACAGTTAAAATCTTCCGCCGGAATCCAAAAGGAGTTGTTAGATGGACTAATTTGCAGTAAATCAGACCATAAGGTAATCTGATGGCTAGCAGTACAACTAGCATAAATAAAAGTGGCATAACCCACTTGTTTCCAATAGAAAACTGGATATGGATGAATTGAGAGTGATTTTGAAGTACAATTCCACTAAAGTTCAAACCTAGCAAAAAGCCAGATCTTGTTATTTGAATTAGCAAAATGAGTGAATTTAGGAAACTTTTTGATAATGCTTTGTGACCATAGGTTCCTGACCATAGGTTCCAAAACAGCAAAGCACCATACTTTATGAGATCTAACCAAATGAATTAATCTCTTAAGAGAAGAGGGGTGGGCAATTAAGAGAAGAGGGGAGAAGAGGGGTGGGCAATACCCCTGATGTTCAAGAATAACAACTTAATCATTGTGAAAAGGTTATCCCTTTCCTCTAGTCATAGGATACATATCTATAGGTTGAAGAGAGGGAGTTCCATCAATAGAGAGAGCTTCCTGCACTTGTCTTGGTTCCATTCTACTTTTTATTCTTTTTTTGAATCTTTTTAACCTGTCATTCTTTTGTAAGTATATCTGTCATCTCATTTATGATAGGGTCATCAACCTTCTGAGAATTGATATCTAATCAACTTTCTGCACTATTGTCATGGTCCTTCTGTGTTTCTTCAATTATGATAATATCATTTTCTATTAGTGTTTTATTTAAAGATGCATCATTCCCTTGTTCCAGATTTCTAATTAGTACTGCTGGTTGATCGGCCTCCATAGCATATTGACTTTTGTGTGTTCTCTTGATCAGGTATTTGGTTTAGAACAAAAGCATTCTCTTGACCAAAATTACTTTACTGTATTGTTTGTTGAGCCACTTCCTTAGCACCTTGCAAAGTTATATTACCTTTGTCAAGGGGGAGAGGATTTCCCATTTTATCAGCAACACCTCCTCTTTGAGGTCTAGAATCCTTTCTAGCAAAAGGATGAAGCCTATAACATTTCTCTAAAGTATGCCCAAACATTCTACAATGAGGGCAATAATAAGGTCTTTGTTCTACCACAATGTTTTGCCAAAAACCTTCATCTTTTGTGCTAATCCACACTAATCCACACCCTATGCACATCCACACCCTATGCACATCTGTGAGTGTTATATCCCTTTCTACTAAAATTCTAGCCCCAACAGGTTTTGCAAGGTTATATGTTGGGGCATCCACCATCAAACGACAGTGTAGAGCATGACCAATATTAAATAGTACATTTTGATAATAAAATTGGATTGGAAGATTGGGTAGTTTGAACCATATAGGAACAATATGAGGTTCCTTGGGTCAAAATCAGGGGTCCACTTAATCAACTTCATTGGGGTGTCAGCAATGAGTAAGGACTGTTTGGCCATAATTCTAGCATAATCCTCTTCATTTTCAAATTTAATTAGAAGATGTCTGCCATCCATTAAACCGAGCTTCCATGGTCCAGTAAGATGTAATTTTTCAAAGAATTTTCTAACATTATCCAACTTTGGGTGTCCAAACTAAAATTTTCAACAATAGTGAATCTGATTTTATCATTTAAAGACTGAATTTCCCCACGGGTAAAAGAATGGCTGGTTCACCTTCTTTTAAACCCAGGAGGTTAATGTAGGGGCAGGACCCTTTTCCAATAGCTGCATCGTGAAGAGCTTATGAAAAAATAAGATGATCAAAAGTTTTTGGAAGCTGTTATCCATTCCCAACCACACCAACATAAGTAGCCTGTGCCCATTGAGCATTAACTTCCACCTCAATGGGTAGAAACTCCATTAACAGAAAAGAAGATATTTTTATCTTCTTTCCAAACAACCAGAGGAGAAACCAGAGGGAAAACCCAAAGATACCAAATCTAAAGCCAATGTAATAGTAACCTTACCAGTGAGTAGTAAACTCTTGGCCTAAATCCAAAACCCCCTTCTTTTATATACCAGCAAAGACTTGAAGCTACTGTCCAGCAGTCTCAAACACCACTACTAGTAGCGCCGCCAGCAGGAACCCATCAGCTCACAAACCCTAGAAGAGCAAATCCAAACCCTGCCATTTGTCTCTCTCTCTCTCTCTCTCTCTCTCTCTAGGCAATCACTTGATCTTGATGTGATGCTCCGAGTGTTTCAATATTTTTACAAAAAATGGAATGCAGAGAGTAATCATTACCGATGGAGAATCTCATTTTAGGAATGCAACAATTCCAAGATTGGTGAAAAAATATAATATAATGCATAAAATTCTAGCAACTTATCATTCTCAGACTAGTGGTTTGGCAGAAGTATCTAATCGTGAAATTAAAAGAATATTAGAAAAATCAGTAAATCTTAAGAGGACTGATTGGTCTGCTAGACTTGATAATACTTTATGGGCCTATAGGTTTGCTTATAAAACACTGAAATTTGGAAAAATGTGTGAATGCTAATAAAATGGATTGGTTTTCTAGATTAGATAATATATTATGGGCATACATGACAACTTATAAGACACCTATACTAAATTCCCCATATAGATTATTGTTTGGAAAGACTTGTCACTTACCAATAGAATTGGAGCATAAAGCTTACTCGGCTATTAAAGAAAACATTTTCAATTTAAATGATGCTAGTGAGAAAATATTACTACATTTGAATGAGCTTGAAGAATCTAGGAATGAATCTTACAATAATACTCGGATTTATAACGAAAGAATGAAAGAATGGCATGATCAGAAGATAATATAAAAGAAATTTATGCCTGGACAAAAAGTTTTATTATACAATATAAGATTAAAATTATTTCCAGAAAACTGAAGTCTAGGTGGAAAGGGCCATTCAAAATTGTTAAAGTTTATCCCTATGGAGCTGTTAATATTGAAGATCCTAAGACAGGAAGGATATTCAAAGTGAATAGACACATATTGAAACCATATTTTGATGGTCAAAGACCATTTTTTAAAGAGACTATAATGTTGGGTCACCCAGAATAAAGATTGGAAATGTCAGGCAGACGACAATAAACCAAGCGCTTTGTGGGAGGCAACCCATATTTTTTGTTTGTTTATTTTTTTTCTATGTTCTTGTTCGGAATATTTTACGTATATTAATATATGTGTGCTTCTAAAGATTCCATGTATTTAAGAAAATTTGACATTGAGAAAATATTTAAAAACATCTTATTTACATAATTGTATGGAAAAATTGAGAATTTATTGGATCGAAATTGAAATGGTGAAATTTTTTAAAACTGGCGCACGATGTGCCATATTTTAGAGAGCTAGAGTTTGATATGCCAGAATCGGTGCATGAAGCTCCACGATGACAAAATGACTTAAAATATTTTAAATGGTAGTTTTTGATAGTTTTTGGTGGGTTCTTCTCCTTATAACCCCCAAAAATTGATTCTAAAGTCAATTTTAAAGGGGCAAAATGAGGGAAGTGTCACTAGTTTTCTGTTCCAATGGCGTCCCAATCTAAAAAATTAGCTAGATTTGGAATTTTCAACCGGAGAAAATTTGTCAGTTTTGATGTGAAGAAGCTACTTGATCGTCTTCTTGTTAAGAAGAGACTAATCAAAGAAAGGGGGTTTGTGAATCGAAGATTCAATGCACCGGATACTCGTGTAGAAGAGATTATTGCACAGAGATGTTAGGAAGAGCCTTGCTACACTACTGCACCATAGTTGTCCCTATGATGAAAGATTTTTTTACAAATCTTCATGGAATGAACCAAAGAATTGTCTATGTGCGAGGCAGTTTTTTACAATTCACTCATTCAAGAATAAATAAAATGTTTATGATTGAAAATATGCATATTTGCCACTACGCAAATTTTACCGCTACGAGAGATAATATGAATGAACTCTATCGATACTTTATGGATAAAGATGTAAATTGGGAGGCCAGAGATGTTGGAAATGCAAGTTTTTCTTCATCATTGTAAAATCTTGCTTCTAAGGTGTGGTTTCCTTATTGCATTGAAATCACTTCCCACAATGAAAATCCTTAAGGTAACTAAAAAGAGTGTTATTCTAAACTACCGTATTCAAACTAGAAAACCTGTTGATATTAGAGCAATAATTGTGAAAATGATTTTGGGTTTGATTGTCAATGGATTTGCAATTGGATTGGGGCATCCATCCACTATTTTCCTACTATGCAGTCAATCGCAAGTACCTTATGAGAGTTGGGAGAAAGTGCTTCTTCCTTGGAAGTCGATGGATCCAGAAGACTATTTTGATTGTATTAGAATAGAAGATGAGGATGATATGAATGTACTGATGGATCAACCATCCCAGAATTTATCACATATTCAGTCTTATTTCAGTTCGAATGTACTTTTATAAAGGACTATGAAGATAGAAAATGAGGTACAGAACCATATGTATGCAATTGGGAATGTTTCTGAAATGTTGGATCATCTAGATTGGAGACTGGAAGAACATTTTGAACATACTGGTTGTATTGAAGATGGTTTGGTACGTATGTTCAAGGAACATGCTTGGATTGGGGAAGATTCCATTGATGAATTTCTTTATTGACCCTTCTACAACATGTATGTACAATACTAATCTATGGGAGATATCTAAAAGGATGAGAGCAGAAAAGATGTTTAAACATAATTTATGGATGGAAAATTTTATTTTGTATTGCTTGTTTGTGTTAATGTGTTATGTTGGGTTGCATTTAATTTTATTATTAAACTCTATTTATTTTTGTGTTAAGTATTTTGATGTTTAGATTTCAATGTTAGGATGTTTCGGTTTGCTGTGGACATTGAAGTAAATGTTTGTTGGCTTAAAAAATGTTAACTTGTAATAGTTCAAATTTTATATATAAAAGTGAGTGTTTTTGTTATTTGTAAGAGTTTGGTGCTAGAGTAATGTTTAAATTGCGATTATAAATATTCATTTGAGTAAATTAGAGGACGTAAAGTGGTACTCAGCAGACAAAATGAAATCTCGAAAAATTAAATCGTTGGCTCCAAATGGGCCAAATTGGCGCATGAAGCGCCAGTTTAGAGAGAGTCGGCTCATGATGTGCCATATTTGTCGCTAGATGCACCAAAATCTCAAAAATGCCAGATTGCCTAAAAATCATGAAATCACATAGTAAAACTCTATTTTTACTGCTCGAGTCGTCTCCTACCTCTAAACCATGACCTAGGGCTTCACATTGTGCGTGTTAGAGAAGATTTTAGAGGCCAAAGAGGAAGATTTTAGAGGCCAAAGATCTTAGATTTCATCTTCTCTTGGTAAGAGCTTCACTTTAACCTAGAATTTGGATTTTTCCTACATTATGAAAGATCCCAAATTTAAGATTTTTTTATGGAGAAGCTTGAAGAAAAATCATGGTGAAAAGTTTCTTATCGAATAATCTTACTTAGGGAGTTAGATTTTTAATTTAGTAATTTATTTGGATTTTATTTGTATTTTCATAGAAGTTCCAATGGCTCTACAAGGAGAGGAAAGCCGACAAAATATTTTGATGCAAGAAGATTCATCAAATTTAAAGCCCAACATTGTTATCACACTGAAATGGAATAAAAAAAGTTGATCCAAGAAACGACATTTCCTAACTTAGGTGGCTAGATCGAGAGGTTGATCATCGCTAGAAGATGGGAAAGGTTTTGCTACTTCATTGCAATAGCGATTGTACCAATGATTCGAGAGTTTTATGCCAACTTTAGGTTTACCACTGACAATCACATCCTTGTGAGAGGTAAGCAAGTTGAATTTTCTAAGGAAAGGATCAATGCATTTTATGAACTGAGAAATGTATTCCATTGTGAAAATGTTTCATTTGTGATGACTAATGCATCACTAGATGAAGTGATTGCTTTCTGACTGATGGAAGAGAATAATGGAAAATTAAAAAAATAATAAGAAAGTTAATTTCTCCGCTTCCATGATGACAAATCAGTCAAAGGTATGATACCACTTCATCTATGCTAAATTACTTCCAACAAATTTTCCAAGCAAAGTAATGAAGGATAAAGTTGTGCTAAACTTCTGCATTCAGAAAATGAAGGTAGTAGATGTTGGTGCTTTTATAATTCATCATGCTCGGATTATAGCTAATAGTGCTACAACCAGTGGATTGGGTTACCCAACCCTAATTTTCACTGTATGTGAGCAATCAGGAGTAGAGCCCCACAGAAATGAAGAAAGGCTGCAGCCAAAAAATTTTATTGGGAAGCATACACTTCAAAGAGTAGAACCATTGTTGAATCTAGGAGTGGAGGTATTGATAAATCCTCTACATCAGCTGCAGGGGCTTCTACATCTTGTTGTGCTTCACTTGAAAATATTATGGAGTAGCTTATGATTCAATAAATAGATATAGTTAATATGCATAATCATATTAGAGAAATTTGAGCTAGAAATGCTTATAAATATGAGTATAAGCAGAGGAGAGTTCAGCATGATATAACTTTTGAGGAAGCTATGGTTAGATATCTTAGGGGTGAATACAAAGTGGAATTTCCAACTTGCCCCAGCTTCACTCCTTATGCTCCTATTCATGATTAAGAAGAAGACGATGATGGAAGAAGAAGAAGAAGAAGAAGAAGATTATGGAGACAAGGAAGGCGATGAGGACTGATATTCTTAGGAGTTTAGTTTGTTTTGTTTATTTTTTTATTATCTTTATTATTATGTTGTTAGTTGATGTCATTTGAAACAGTTGTGGTAAAAACTTTCATTTTGTGTTGTGGACCTAAATTGTAATAATAACAGTAGATTTTTACTTTTTCTACAATTTTAGTATTTTCAATTTTTGTTTCTGTTTTTAATTTTCAGTAAAATCCTTTAGAATATATTATGTTTCATTTAATGCTTTAAAGCCTATATTTTTAGAGTTAGTACCTGCAGAATAACAGAGCCCAATTTCATACTCAGAATTTCTCTACAGTTTACTTTTTATTTTCATGCATTTACTATTTTCTTTCACCAATAAATTTTTGTACTAAACTTTTTTAAATCACTTAAATACTTACTTTTGAGGAAAAGAAAATTTTCTTTTAGAAATAAGTAAACTAAACTTTATTTGTTCTCAATAAACAATAATTTTAAAATTATTTAACATGACCTAGGATATTAAGATTTCACTTTAAATGACTAATGTTTATGAATATTACGGTAAATTTAGGTAAAAATTTATAATAATGAAGGTCAATTTTTAAGTTAAAGATATTTAGTATAAAAAGATAAGACTATGTTTTTCTTTTTAAAGTAAGAGAAATTGTATTTTTTAAGTATTAAGAATCTTAGAGTTTCATGTAAGAAGAAAATCATGAAGCTTTTTGAAAAATCATAAACTAAAATGAATTTATAAAGTGAAGAAAGGTAATGAGTTTTGACTTTAAGAAGAGGATAGTGAAGTTCAAAATTATTAAAGGCTATCCAGAAGTTCTAATTCTTACTTGAAAAAGAAAAAGAAAAGAAAGGATTGATAAAATCTTAAAAAAATCTTAAAAGAAGAAAAAAAAAGAGAAAGGAAAAAGAAAATAAAAATGAGTGAGGAGAAGCCTGAGAAGATGCCTAATTAAAAATTGGCTTCACTCGAATCGACTTAAGGAAAAGGCTTTATTACATTTTCTAAACTTATATTGGAGTATTGGTAGCATTACTAGTAAAGTTGTCATGAAGTTCTGTTTCATATGAATGTTCTAAGTATCCTTGATATGACAAGTTGGAATTTTTCTAGAAATGAATAGATATTCAGAAATGTTAAATTTAATTACGAAGTACAATTAGACTTAAAGTTTGAAACTAAGTTATTAAAGATTTTTCTTAAGTATTACAATTTTATTTATTAAACTAAAGTATAAATGTTATAAGTTAATCTCTATCCTAAGCTATATGTTTTTATGTAGTAAAAGTGTGATTTGAGTACAAGTAACATTTTAGTTTGGGGGATTTTGATACACCAAAAAAATATGTTGTTTTAAGTATACATTTTAAGCTTATTTACATTTTAAGCTTATTTTTTAAGTATACATTTTAAGCTTATTTTTGGTTATATTGCACTTTAAAGAAAGTTATTTTCTTGTTGTTGTTGTTGAAGCTATATCAACTTTAAGTATTTGGAGCTAAAGTAGCAAAAAGGACGAAATTTAGAGCCAAAATTGTGAATTTTGGGAATTCTTGCGCCAGAAATGCTAGATTGGCGAAAGATGCTCCAGTTGGTGGCACAAGCGCCATTTTATAGAGAGCTAGCACCAAATGCACCACATTGGCACCAGAAGCGCCATTTTATAGAGAGGTGACTCCAGATGAGCCAAAGTTGGTGCCTGAAGCGCCAAAACCCTGAATAGCGCGGTCTTAAGCAAGCTAGCGGTAGAAGTGCCAGAGATAACTTTTTGCAGATTAAGGTGGTTCAGAACAAACTTTTGGCAAATTTTCAAAGGGATACTTGTTCGAAACACCCCTTGGAGTGATTCAATGCATCAAGATAATTTGAAAGGTTCTTTTATGAAGGGATATGTCTCTTGGATCTATCGACATGTCTTTTGAATTCAAAAGGGTTGACTTTTAGATAGAATTTTAGAGGAAATTTTGAATTCTTTTTGGGGGAGACAGCCTTTAATAAAAGTGAGGTTTTGAAGAACTTGAAAGAAAGTGAAGGAGGCGTGTAAGGGGGGCAAAAGAGAGAGAGAGAGAGAGAGAAAGTCAAGGGCTTAAAGATTTTGTTCAAGGATTTTAAGAGAAGAGGGAAGGTGAGAGATTTCTTCTTCATTAAACTTCTAAGAGAGAATTGAGAGTGCTTGTAAGGAGAGAAAGGCTTGAAGAGAACTTCTAGGGAATTACTTGAGAAGGATTGTGAGATAAGTTGTGTCTTTTTTTTTCTTTTGTTTTGTAAACTTATTTTTTTATATGAAATCTGTGTTCTATCATATCCTTCTCATGAATTCTGAGTAGTCTTTATTATCCTTCTCCCTACTTTGAGATATGGTTTTGTGAAAAAATTGATTTTATTTTATATGGTTTTAAATGTCAATAATTTGTGATGATTTGACTCTGATCTTCATTTACTTTTCAATCTGGCCAATTGAATTTTTAATATATGTTGAGAAACATATGTTCCAAAAGGGCTATGATTTCTATAAAATGGTGAGAATCCCATTTGATTTCATGGGAGAGGATGTCATCCATGGAGTTGGGTGCAAATAAATATGAAATAATACTTTGTTGGATGTAGAATTGGATATTTTAAGGTAATGGTGAGAATCCCATTTGATTTCATGGGAGAGGATGTCATCCATGGAGTTGGGTGCAAATAAATATGAAATAATACTTTGTTGGATGTAGAATTGGATATTTTAAGGTGACAGATTAAAATCCCAATTTTCTCCAGTTGATTAGAAATTGATGTGAGATTGTTAGCCCTCAGGTTAGGAGCAGTGGGAGCTCTTGAGTGGAGTAGGTACCCTCCTAGCCTAACCACGAAATTAGAGACGAAACTCTGGATTTGTTAAAGTTTTTTATGCACTCGGAAGAGGGTAAAAAATAGGATTGCTCCTATTTGACACAGAACAATTTACATATATATTTTCAAATTATTTTAATTTCTTCACAATCTATATACTAATTGTAAAGGGGAATGATGATTTCTTAAATTTGAACTTTTCGTCACAAAAATTTTGTTTAGTTTTCGTAATTTTACTTTTGAAAGTTTAGCAATTAATTTAATTAACTTTATCTTTTTATTGCATTTTATTTAACATTCAGTCTATTACAGTATATTTAAATTTTTCACTTCCCCTTTGTAGTTTAAAGTTGTAGTTCACATTATAATCTTAAGAATTTACTAATAGGCATTTCCAACTTCTTTGTGGGATTGATATCTAAGACTTCATTAGAATCCTTTACTACTTGAGCGATATGTATACTTGCGTTTTTTTTAGAGGATTTGACAGTTTAAAGAGTTAAAAAAAAACTATTTTCATTAAAGTTATTTTTGTTGGGATTAATTTGCCTCATGTGTATATAGTAATATTTAAATATATTTGCAAAATTAACACACTAAATCCACCTGCATCACACCGCGACACTAGTGCTTAGGCGCTGCTACCTTGGGCAACAAGGCACCCATGGCATTTTATAAAAACCTAGAGATTTGTGCCTAGGGGCCAACAACTGTCTGGAGAAGTTTTGGTTGTTCATGCAAACTGATGTGGGGACTCATGGGAGTTGTGTAAGAGGTCATGGAGGCTTTTATGTTGTTGTAGATGAGTTTAAAAATAGGAGGTATCAGTGTTGATGAATGTTTGATGTTGGTTGGTCTAGGATTTGTGAATTTAGGAAGATTGATGTGAGTTTGTAGCCTGTTCTAGAATCTCCTCCTTCTTTCTCATCTAGGGTTGATGATAAGGAGACCATTCATGAAACATAGTCAGGAGTCATGAGGGGCATTGGTGGAGCATCTTCAAATCATTGTAAAGGAAAAGAAGATAATTTTATTGTGTTTTTCATATTGTATTTCTATTATAACATTTGGATAGTGGAATTATATTTTTTCAATGATTTGGTGTTTGTTTCCTTCATGCCTTCTAAGTTGTACACTTTACCTTTGCTTGTAATTATTAAGTAGGATGTGTAAAAATGCTATGTTCTATGAAATTGTTTTTAATTACTTAATGTGATGATTAATCATCAAATCATCATTTAATTTTTATTCTGGTCAAATGAAATGTTAAAATGTGTAGTGAACCATAATGACCCGGGAAAGCTATAGTGAAAACAACTGAGTAAGTCACGTTGAACTGTGGAGTATAGGTGGATATGCTTCCTAGGGAGATACAAATATTAGGGAAATAATCTTTTTTGGGATTTAAGGAATTAAAGTCATTTTAACCAATCTTCTTTATGCACCCGAATGAGAGTAAATAAGAGAGTTACTCCTATTTCTCACTAGAAAAATTTACAGTTTGCACTTTACATTTCCTGCACTCCACTTACATCATTACAATGCATGGTAGCTTTAAACTTGGTATTCATCAATCTAACATGTCGTTAAGTAGGATTTCTAAAGGATTTATACTTTACACTTGCTTTAGGTACTATAGGATTTGTTTGTAGAACTTTAACCCAATCCAACTTCGTGGCTATAAATAAAACTAGTAGGCTAAAACTTTACCTATGTCTAATTCTAGCATTCCCTGTGGGATCAACATTCTAGACTCAAAAAAACCGATATTACCGATACGACAGGTGCACTTGTGTGAGCCCCGAGAGTGTAGTTGCACCTAAAATCCAGTCTCAATATCTACATAGCACAAAAGAAAAATTAAACTTACAAGGATTCATAAGATAAGAAGAAATCAACTCCTAGTTAAGGGGAGGTCCATGACCAAAAATAGAACGAGAAAGGGAAGATGGAAAAGGGAGGGAAGGGAAAAAAGAACAATCAATATAGAGAAAAAGTGGACAACCCCAGAACAAAACATGATGAAGAAAGTTAAGAGTTTCTTCTCAAAAGAAAGAAGAAAACGAGAATCCTAACCAAAAAACCACAGCACAGGACAAGGATCTTTAGATTTTATTTTTATTTTGCTAATTAGTTAAAAAAAATTGATTTTTGCATCATCAGTGAATATAAATGAGTTTAATGTAATATATTATCACAGCGTTAAGTTCATTCTTGCTGTATTGCTGCATTCAATCCCAAAGATAATGGACTAGGTTAAGGACAAAAAGGTGTACGTATGGCACTAAACAACTGAAAACAAATGCTCCCGCTTAAGATTTGGTTAATTAGCCGTTTTTATTTGCACCAACTTAAAAATTTTCTCTATTTCATATTATTGAAATTTTCAGGTCGAAACATCAAATTGCAATATTTTATGCTCATATCCCTTTTGCCTGCATATATTATATATATATTTATATAAATAATTAAATAAAAATTCAAAATTGAGAAGAGGCAGCAAAATGGAAGAAGAAAGGATTCCCCTTGTCGCACTCGGCCCAAGTCGCGCAAGTAGTCGGATCCACTATCGTTTATACCCACTCTTTGCCGGAGGAACAGCCGAAGGCCGCCTCGTGTCATTTGTTTTCTATAAAAGCACGTCTCCAACTCGCTTAATTAAAAGATTCTATTCCATTCTAATCTGACCTCTCCTTCGCCGACGATTCCGAGGGATATAAACTTATTTGTCCTCTTTTGCAATATTGGTCCCCATGGTTAAGAAAAGAATGTTAGATACACGAATAAATGCCATGACAGGATTAAAAGAAAGTCATAAATTGATTTGATTTCTAATTTGGTTTGATTTATCTATAAAATATATATTTTTCCTTCTATGGGATCGTGCAAATCAAAATTTAAGCTCTAAAAAATAAAAATTAGTATGATAGAACTTTTTTTTGGTGATAAAAGCTGAAACTTCTAAACATTAAAACCAAAAACAGCCCTGCATATAAAAGGAAAGTTAATGATTATTCAAATATGTGATGAGTTGTTTAGGAAAAATGTCGTGTAAGAATTTAAAAATTTTGATGAGAATGAAATAATTATATATTTTTTAGGATAAACTATGCTCCTTTTTACCAAGTAATGCAGAGTGCAATTATATTAAAAGAAATCTAGCTACTTCAAAATAAAAAAGGATTGAATATCGACATACCTGTATGGTTCGGAAAGGTTTAGTGGCCATTAATGATAAGTCTAGACTAATCATTTCAATTTTTTATAAATAAATTTATTACTAAAGCTACAAAATGATTCGTGCTAAATTGATTTAAATTTCAACTAGGGTATGGGCAAATGCAACTCTACATGAAATAGAAAATATTAATTTTAAAGAGTATCTGTGAAGAACTGGTTCTTTGTTATGAAGATGGAACTATATAACATTAAGATTATAATAATGGTGGTAATACTAGTTTCTCTCCTTTAATGAGGAAGACTACATTACCAAACACAAGTATGGTGAGAAAAATTGCCACTTGTTTAAAATAAAGGAGGACTATATGATGATATACGGATGAGATTTATTTAGTGGGTAAGCTTTAGATTTTTTTATCACAAGCTTCAAAACATCTCATGAGGTTAAAATTAAGAACAATTTTTAAATTTTAAGGCAGATATTACCATACAGATCCCTAGCTATATTATAATATTTCTTATTTTTATAAAAATATTGGAAAAATATAAAACATTGGTGCTATAAGACTGTTGTGCCAATACATTTGGAGAATAGAAATGGAAGATAAAAAGGGAGAGAATTATTAACAAAGCTGATTCGAAGATCTAATTATTAGGCCAAGATCTTCAAGTTAGTATTGGTTAGGTAGGTATCATTAACGGCTATTATATTTCTTCATTGAAATAGAAGTTGAGACTCAATTGCTAATTTTGTGGGTATTTCCTTGATAATGATATATCTAATCTTTTAAAATTAGTGATTTTGTAGGCCAGTAATTGTATTGGATACCGAGACCTACGACTAAACAAGTAGCGTTTTGCTAACTCCAAATATAACATATTCTCTCCTATATTAATAATCAATTGAAATAGCTACTCAATATGAGATTAAGGCGATAGGAAACAAATCAAGTCTTTCTAAGAATTAGAAATAAGCCCTTTAACTTCTTTGCTTTAATAATGTTGTATCACTTAAGATAGTTGCAAATCAATATATAGCTTACTTTTTTATATTTCATTATTGATCTATTATGGTTTGCCTTAGAAATTTTTTATAATTTATTAATATTTTCACTTTCTTATGGAATGCTAAAGGATTTGAAACTCTTTCATAAAAAATTAAAGAAGTAAAAATGAGACATTAGCTAAAATCAATGTCATTTCAAGTTCTATGTTGACCTCTCTTTTTATTAACTCCAAATTCTACTCGAATATTTTAAAAAAAAATGAAACTTAAACATGCCAAATGAAAATTAAATCAATTAACCTCAATCAAATCTTAAAGTGGGACTGATATCCAATCCGATGAGAAAATTTTCTGAAATTATCATTTTTATGCGTCAAAATTAACATTTCGTCCATAGATCTTCTTAGTTTTTGGAATTTCTTGCTATAGGCTATATTTTGTTGTTTATCAACATAAGAATAACGTGAAATAAGCTTTTGCGACTATGAAATGACTTTTTACCTGAAATATTGCTTGGAAAGCTTTCATGCATGAAAGTTCGTCACACGTAAAATTTTTCAACTGAGTGGTAGTTTGCTAAGAGAGCTCAACGAATGCATCTCAATCGCAAAAATATCTCAAACTAGCCCCACCAGACCAAAATCAAGCTCCGTATTTAGGCTTATTTTAAGTAAAACAAGTTAGAAAAAAATTGATGATAATTATAATTTCTCCTGTGAGATGAGCGTGAATCAATTGTATAGCTCAAAATTTAATCAAGAAAATATTAGGGGATCAAAATTGAGCAGTTCTAAGAAAATTTGATCTATTATTAATTGTTCCAATTTTCGTGAGGCAAAACCCACACCTTGACATGATTTTTTCTTCAATTTTGATGCACTTTGTGACCAAATCAATCAAACATCTCTCAAAAGTAAATATTTATGGTTGGCAAAGTCCCTGTGTTCGAAATAAGATGAAAACCCTTGGAACCCTCATAGTGAGTAACATGACCATGCCACTCTTTTGGGTGGCCATGCCACTCTTAGAGTGAGCACGTCTAAGGTGGTGTGACCATGTGACCGACAATCTAAAGACTTTCTTACTAGTTTTTGCCCAATCGATGGGTTGTTTTGCAGTCAACTATCCATGAGAGCCCCATTGGTGATTCCAATTTGCTCTAATCATAGATAGAAACATGATTGTTGGTCTTTTCATGAATCCACAGTTGTTAAAATTGATCTGTGTGAGGAAACAACTCCCACCACTAGCTCTACTGCTCTTAACATCCATGAAAAGCCCATCCTTCTCCCTCCTTAAAGAACCTCTCTCCCTTTTCATCCTGCCTCCTTTTTCCTGGTGTGGTGTTTTATTATGGCATGGTGTTCCTCCTCTTCAGCTCTGATCACTCCTTCTGTCTTCCTCCTCATCCTATAAGTTTTTATTTTGTCATTTTTTTATGTTATCATTTTAGAATAATTAATGAAAGGGCTTAGTAAGGTTAGGCACTTATTTGGGCTAGCCTTAGGCTAGCTAAAACCCAACTTGACCCAAACCCAACTTAGAAAAATCTAAGCCAATTTTGCTCAATATAACCTATCCAAAACAAACCCCACTATGCCCTACCTAGCCCAACCTAGTAGGTCCGAAGCCAACTTAACCCATCCTAGCCTAACCTAATCAATTCAAACCCAACTTAGCCCAACATAGCCCAACCTAGGATAATCCATCCAAGGCTAACCTAACCTAATGTAGCCTGGCCAAACCTAACCTAACCCAGCCTAACCAAACCAAGCCTAACCCATCCTTGCCCAACCTAACTGAAAACCTAACCTATCCTAAAACCCAACCTATCCCAACATTTCCCAACCTAATCCAACCCAAAATAACCTAATATATTCCTATATAACCCAACTTAGAACACAGCTCAAGACAACCCAACTTAGCATAATTTAGCCCGAGTGATCCACCTAAAAATTACATGATTTTAGTGCATATTTCATGCTCATTTTATGCATATTTTTCATGATATTGCACTTTAAAGTAAGGTGTTTTGCATATTTTTGGTTTCAGGTACATGGAATGGACATTTAGAGAAAATTAGGACAAAATGGAGAAAAACTTGATGATTTTGTTTGGCACCATAACAACCACCCTTAGTGTCAGTTATCAAGTGGGCTGAGTGCTATAGCACCCCAAACCGACGCTATAGAGCGCGTAACCAACTTTCTAGATTATTCATTGAATTTGGCTGAATTTGGTTGAATTTGACCCTTGATGATTATTAGTTATCATTTAATAGAGCAAAATTCTTGATGAAAAATGACTCTTTGGAGAGTCTTTTCGGCGGTGTGCTCCAGAAGAATTCTTGAAGAATTTAGTGTGTGTGTTTGTGTGTGCATGTGAGTGAGAGTCTTTACTTTGTGTAAGTGCTTAGAGATTGCTTCAAGGAAACTTTAGGATTTTATTGGGGAGAAGACATAAGGATTAGTATCTTGTATTTATGTTTAAGTTTTTGTTGTAAGACTTGACTTTAAATACAAATCATGTATTTTTAAATTATCTCCATGAATTATGAGTGGTACTCTTTCTTTCTCCTTGCATTTGGGAATTAATGTTGTGGGATGAAAATGATTGATTGATTTCTTTTTATTTTAAACTATTGTGATGGTATTTTCTCTGGTTTTTCATTGACTTTGCCAACTGGTCATTTGTATTGTAAAAATATGTTAGCCAATATTCTTTGTTAGCACCGAGATGGGGTAAATAATATGAATGCTGCTATTTGGCACAATACATCATTTTATCCTTTTCATCATTCAAATCCCACATTGATTAACATCTCTTTTAAAGGGGAAATATCTTTTAATAATATTCAAACTCATTTTTATACTTTATTAATCTTTTGAACTTTATTAAACTTCTAAATTTAGTTAATAATTTCTGATTAAATGTAGTTTTAAGCATTGCAAAAATATCAACATTATTCACATATCATAATTACCTGCAATTTAGATAGAGTTTTGCAAGTGAGTATTAAGAATTCCTGCTTTCATTGTGGGATTGATAATGGGTTTTTAAGGAAAATCCTATATTACTTACATTAATTCGTATACTTGGGTAGTACTCGTAGTGTTAAATCTTATTATTGATTTTCCAAATCAATTCATTTACTCACACTAGCCACTAAGCATAAAATGAGACAAGATTTTGACAATTTTAAGAAATATAAATATTTACATAATTGCAGGTCAAGCCAAGTTTTTGGTGTCGTTGCTGGGGAAAGTGACGGAATATTTTAACTTTCAAAGTTTATATGAACTTTCAATTTATTTTTAGGAGAATTGAAAATTAATTTTGGTACTTTTTAATTTTTGAAAGTCCAAAAAATGAAAAAATCGAAATATCCAAAAAAATTAAACAAATCAAAAATTAAAAACCTTAAAAATATTTTATTTTGAGTGTGCTATTTTATTTCTTGAAACTTTATCTTTTACATGCGTAGTTCTAGATATAAAGGTTTAGTGCCTTACAATTTTGAATTAGAACGAACTTAGAATGAACTATAAGAAATATTAGAAAACAGAAAAGAACTTCACAATTTTCAAGAAATGGCAAAATATTGCAAAAATAATATTGATATTCATATTTCTAAAAATGAACATCTTAATTTACAATGACCTTTAAGTGATTATACAAAACCTATGGCAGATGAAATTCATTTAAGTATTCAAACCCTGCTATAGCGGCTAACTCATTTGAACTTAAATCTACAATTATACAAATGGTACAAAATAATCAGCTTGAAGGAACACCATGTGGATCCAAATTTACATTTAGCAAGTTTTTTTAGAACTATGTGCTACATTTAAATAAGATGGCATATCAAATGATGTCGTCAGACTTAGACTTTTTCCCTATTCATTAAGGGATAAACCTAAAATGTGCTTTAATTCATTAGCACTTGGATCTATTAAAACATGGGAGGATTTAGCTAAAAAATTCTTGGATGTCTTCAAAAATACTAAGCTTAGAAATGATATTACTTCTTTTACACAAGTTGAAGGAGAGTCAAAATATGAAGATTGGGAAAGATTTAAAGAACTCCTTAGGAAGTGTCCACATTAGGCTCTTGCAGACTGATTAAACAATCAAACTTTTTATAATGGGTTAGAAGGATCCCTTTTTTCTATCATTGATGCTGGGGTTGGAGGATCATTAATTTCTAAACCATTCGATGAAGCTTATTCATTAGTTGAAGAGATGGCTACAAATAATTTTCAACGGCCTTCTAATAGGGTAAATCCAAAGAAATTATTGAGTATTTATGATAATGATGCTATTTTAATGGTTTCATCTTAAGTTGTTGCATTTACTAAGAAAATTGACCAAATTGGAATGAATTTTTCTCCAACACCTCATATGATTAAGAAAAATTCATTTAGACAAATTTTTTATTCTCAAACCTCCTTAGAAATTATAAATTCTATAATAGACTCAACAACCTATATTCTAATTATTACAACCCAGGCTAAAAAATCAATCCTAACCTTAACTAGATAAACAATTATGGTGGTGGAAGTCAATAATTGGGGAACAATCATGTAAACCCATTGGGAAACTAAAACAACCTGGGTAATTTTAATTATAAACCTACTTTTCCTCCTAGATTTAATAGTAACCAATAAGTTAAGGAGAAGAAGTTGTCTATAGAAGAAGTGTTGTTACAAATAGGCAATCAATTATAAAGTTAAAGTGATGCTATTTGAAACATTGGGAATCAACTAAGATAAATTGCTAACGTACTTAGCAATATGCCTCATGGAACACTTCCTAGTAATGTTGAGATCAATCTTAAAGAAGAAAATAAAAACGAGAACAAGTTAAAGCTATACAACTGAGGAGTGGAAATGAATTAAATGTTGGAGTTCAAAAAGAGATTGAAGTTGAGAGAGAAAATGTTGAAATTGAAAAACATGAGGAATTTATTACTAAAGAAGTAGAACAACAAGTATCTCCAACTAAAACTAATTTAGAAAGACCACCACCTCCTTTTTCTCAAAGACTATTGACCTTATTTTTTGTTGAGATTTAGTTTTTCCTCTTTAGTAGCCTAAGGTCTAGCCATAGGACTTTTCCTTTTGACTATTCCTAGAAAACTAGCCTTGGAACCCTCTCCATTAGAAATTCTACCCTCTTCTTTACTCAACTTGGAGTTCCACATATTGCTCTCAACCTCTAAATACTTAGTAGGTGGGGTCACTGCGGGGAAACTCAAGATGAGTCACCCTTAGGATTGCTGAACCTTAGGGTTGACTCTGGGTCTTGGTCTGGAGCTAAGGCATTCACTACACTCATCTACACCCACATTCACTCACAA
>NW_018234145.1:64234-64733 GCF_001263595.1 Phalaenopsis equestris
ATCAACCATCAATTGACATTGGTGAAGCCTCAAATCCATTTGATTTTGGCCTAAATCCAAAATTTTCAAATTTAGCCCCAAATTGGCTAAGTCCCTAAATTTCACCCAATTGATTGACTTAACCTCCAAATTGACAGCCAATTCATGTTGGAAACTCTTCATGAGGTCCCTATTGACCATTTATAACAATCAATTTGGACTTAGCCCGAGGCTAATACAAGCTAGACCCAAGCCTAGCCCAACATGACCAAATTCATTAAAGTTCAAAATTCCTTCAAATTGAGCTTTCAATTGAACTCAAAACCATTTTAATCCTTCACCAAAGTTGTTCCTTATGATCATCTACACCAAATGCAACAATCAATTGAACCAATTGACATGGCTAACCTAGCCCAAACCCAAGTTTTGGTCATTTGCACCCACTTGGACCCATGCACTAAATGTGACCTAAACCAACTTAAAGCCACAAAATTAACTCCACCACAGCCATTAGTTGGAC
>NW_018234145.1:66486-68629 GCF_001263595.1 Phalaenopsis equestris
AATGATTTTTTTAAAAATCAAAATATAACTCAAAAATTATTGAAACTTAGTTTTTTGAGTTCTCTGTGATCAGGGATATTTTCTAAAAATAAAATTGTATTTAAAGTAAAAACTTGATTTTTGGCCTATTTTAAATATTTAAATAATTAAAAATTCATAAAAATCATAAAAATAATAAAACTAATGGAAATGTTCTAAATTGTTTCCTAGTCAATTAGGAACAATTAGAATATTTTTTCCTGATTTCCTAAATAAAGATATTTATTTTCAAAGCTTAAAAATAATTTTTAAAAGGCTAAAAAAGAGTTTTCACTAAAATAATTCCAATAATTCAAAGAAAGATTAGAAAAATATAAAATTTGCTCCTTTGAGTTCTCTGACTCTAGGGAGATTTTCCAAAAATATAAAACTTAATTTTAACCACCCAAAATATTTTATTTTTATTAAATAGCCCAGAAATTAAAATAATTCTAATAAATCACAAATAATTCAAAAAATTATGAAATTTGATCTAAAGGCTTCTCTTGTCTAGGTCTACCTGCAGTAAAAATTTCAAGGGATTACAATTTACCTTGGTTAAGTTAGGAATTTTCTTTGAGAAATCCTATTTTTGCATTAAAATAATTATATAAATTAAATTAAATTTTGAAAAATCATATTTTCTCCTCTGATGTCTCAATGGATCCATGAATGAGGTAGGATAAAACTTTTAAAGTCATTTGAATTTAATTTGACAAATTATGAAGTGTTAGAGCCTTAGAGGCAAATGGGTAATTTTGGAAACCTTGCCCTAATTAACATTTAGGCCTAATTCAAGGAGGGAAAATGGGTAACCTCTGATCTTAATTAATTTATGTTTGAAACATGAGGACTTAATTGGTAGAAATCAATCTCACTTTCTTAATTAATTTTCAAGCCTATTTGATGCATGAGATATTTTTAATTAATTAAATACTATCTGGAATTATTTGATTCTTCATGCATATTGACACATCACCTTGACTTGAAATTTTGAGATATTGTAGTCTCTGCAAGGGGGAACATTCTCTGATTTTTCCAAAGTCAGAGGAGGTCTCTATATGGAGATCCATATTTTTCAAGATATTTCACATTATTTCCTTGAAATAATCATATTTTCATGAAATAACCATGGAAATTAGCATTTTGATTATAAGATCCTAAGAAAAATTTGTAAGGTCTACCATAACCAGAGAAACATTTGGAAATAATTTCATGGGTCAAGTCATTTAAAACATCCTTAAAATTTTCAAATATTAAATCACTAAGATAATTGATTTTGAAAAATATAAACATTTAAATAACTTAATTTTTTATCTCCACTGTGATCTATGATCCAGAGAACTCATCATAAAAGTTTCAAAATATTTTGAGTTCATTTCATAACTTAAATTGATTTTTAAAAATAAATACCACTCTTGGCACTTAAATGATTTTTAAAAATCAAAATATAACTCAAAAAATTATGAAACTTAGTTTTTTGAGTTATTTGTGATCAGGGGTATTTTTTTTTAAAAATAAAATGATATTTAAGATAAAAATTTGATTTTTAGCCTATTTTAAATATTTTAAAAAATTAAAAATTCATAAAAATCACAAAAATAATAAAACTCATCAAAATGTTCTAAATTGTTTCCTAATCACTTAGGAACAATTAGATTATTTTTCCTGATTTTCTAAATAAAGATATTTATTTTCAAAGCTTAAAAATAGTTTTTAAAAGGCTAAAAATAAGTTTTTCACTAAAATAGTTTCAATAAATCAAAGAAAAATCTGAAAAAATATAAAATTTGCTCCTCTAAGTTCTCTAACCTTAGGAAGATTTTTTAAAAATATAAAACTTAATTTTCACCACATAAAATACTTTATTTTTATTAAATAGCTCAGAATTTAAAATAATTCTAATAAGTCACAACAAATTCAAAAAATTATGAAATTTGATCCAAAGGCTTCTTTGATCTAGGTCTATCTCCAGTAAAAATTTCAAGGGATTATAATTTATCTTGGTCAAGTTAGGAATTTTCTTTGGAAAATCCTATTTTTGCATGAAAATAATTATATAAATTAAATTGAATTTTGAAAAATCATATTTTCTCCTCTAATGTCTTAATTGACCCATGAATGA
>NW_018234145.1:69555-73965 GCF_001263595.1 Phalaenopsis equestris
GGATGATTGGGAATCCCTCGGAGGAGGTAACCTACGGTTGCTAACGAGGCTTCCCACGGTTTAAATGAAATTATGGAACTCATTAAGTTGGGTTTAGTAAGTTCATTTGGACTAAGTGAATCCAATAGAAAATAGTAATGCCGGAATGAGAGAACCGTAGGATCCTAACCGGTGTCGCTCTAATCAACTTTAATATGCCTTCATAAAATTTAAAGAACTTCAACCATAGGGCCACCTAATTTGATATTATAACTTGACACACTAGATAACTCAAACTCTTCGCGGTAGGAGCTTGGAGCTAGCTTGGTGGGTAGCACGGACATCTTCAACAGCAAAATCTGTCTTCCCCAGCTAAACCAATCTTCCTTCCTTAGACTTAAACAACAAAGACATAGGACTTCGAGGTTGCTTGCTTATGCAACGTAAATCCTCACCTTATCTTTAGGCCTTTGCATATCCCTGCTATATAATATAAGCCCTAACTCGTCTTAGGACTTCGAGGTTGTCGTTTGTCACGACCTAAATCCTCACATCTTCTAGGTCATTCGTGTGATCATTTCACACGAATGTAAGCCCTAACTAATGCAATTGGCAGGATGAAACATCTAAACATTTCTCCTCAAAATTAAAGCAAAACATTAGGATAGCTTGGGAAGTCACCGAGGTTCGCCTCTGGATCCATGACATCCCCTACTTCTTCCTCCTTTGGATTCTACAATAAAATTTTCCAAATTTGAACCAATCCCCTTTCACACCTCTACGTCCAATTCCGTTGAAGAGTCCTACCCTTTGAAATTCCTTGAAGATAAATTTTCTTGATTTTTTATCGAGAGTCTTCTTAAGTGACTTTGGTCATTTAGGATGTAATTAACTATAGGGGCTTGCCCTTATAGGAAGCATGTCCGAACCCAGCTTAATATAAACCCTATTTATTCCTTTATATTAAATAGGGGAACTTATCGGCAAATAGAAAGGTTTCGCAGACGAAACGGACGTCATACTTTCCTTAGTTTATTTTGATGGAGCCTCATCCTCAATTCTTGTGTTTATCCTTCGGGGTAGATACAAGAACTGAGGTACAATGCTCTTTCATTTTAAACTATGAAAATATGAGGTCAATTTGATTTCATACTTCAACGTCCTTTTGAAGCGGGCGACGAGATTTCGATTCCAGCGTTACGGGCAACCTCACAAACCAATCCCCAAAATAACGCCGACAAAGACTTAAACAAAAAAAATTTGATCAATAATTTAACAATTTTTTGAGAAATGTAGGAAGCTTAATATTAATATTTCCTTTGTGAAAGCGTTGGAATAAAGACCAAGTTATGCCAAATTTATGATACAAGATGTAACTAAGAAAAGGAAGTTTAAATATTATGAGACTATTGCACTTTGTGAAGAATGTAGTGCAATAATTCAGAAGAAGCTTACTAATAAACTTAAAGATCCTAATAATTTCACAATCCCTTGTGCAATTGGAAAAAAAATTTGTGCAAAAGCTCTATGTCATCTAGCAGCAAGCATTAATCTTATGTCATTATCTTTATTTAGAAGGTTAGGTTTAGGAGAGATATCGCCACTACTGTAACTGTATAGTTAGTTGTTCGATCTATTATATATCTTAAGGGGGTTATAGAACATGTGTTGGTTAAAGCGGATAAATTTATCTTCCCTGTTGATTTCATTGTATTAGATTTAGAAGAAGATAAATAAATTCCTATCATTTTGGGAAGTCCTTTCCTTGCTACTGAACGTACTACGATAGATGTGCAAAAAAGAGAATTAAGCATGAGAGTTAATGACCAGGAAGTTACATATAATGTGCTTAAATTAATAAATTTTCTTGATAAAGGAAGAGATGGTAAATATTACAGAATGGACATTATGGTTTATATGATTGCTAAGCATTACCAAGAAAGAAGTGAAGTCATATGAAATTAACAAGATGAAACTTTATCAGATAAAAAAGATTTCGAAAGTGAAACTCAAAGTGATTTTGAGGATAAATCAAATGAAATAACCGTTGAGGGTTCAAATTATGTTCAGGAAAATTTTGAAATTTTAGATACTGCAAAGATTAGTATACATCCGGTTCCTTTTATTGAAAAACCTCCTAAACTTGAGACGAAAATTCTCCCTAACCATCTAAAGTATGCATTTTTTGGGAACTCATCTACTTTATTAGTTATTATGTCCTTGTTGACCTTACTTTTGGTTGAGGTTTATTTTTTCCTCTTAAGTAGTCTAAGGTCTAGCCATAGGACTTTCCTATTGACTATTCTTAGAAAATTAGATAAGGAGCCCTCACCATTAAAAATTCTAAACTCTCTCTACTCAACTTGAAGTTCCACATATTGGTCAAAACCTCTAGCACTTAGTAGTTGGGATCACTATGGAGGAACTCAAGAAGAGTCACCCTTAGGATTGCTGGACCTTAGGGTTGACCCTGAGTGTTAGTCTAGGGCTAAGGCAATCACTTACAATCACTTACACTCACAATCACTCACTATCCTAAACTTAAACTTCTAGGTTTTGATCCCTTGATACTTTTGGGAAACTTATGTAGGTGGTCTCCTAAACCCATTAGCCCTGGGCTAGGGTTTGGCTAAGAACACTACATAGAGGACCCAAAATGGGGTTTCCATTGGTCCATGGCTTATTGATGGTGGTTGGTACCTCAACTCTACCAAGACACCCAAACTAGCCTTTTGCCCTTGAATTCCCCCAAATTACCTGGATACCCTTGGGACCCCAAATTTGGCCAAATTTCCAAATCTAGCCAAAATACCCAACTTGACTTAAAAATCATTTCAAATACCTTGAAAAAACCCAAACCACCCAAAATCACCAAAATTGGCCAAATTACCAAAACACCCCTCCTTACCCCAAAATGCCAAAAATTCTAAAAAATCTGAAAAATTTCGAAAACCTCCCAAATATTTCCAATTTAATTTTTCTCAACTATCACATAACCCAATTTGGCCAATTTAACCATCTTTGACCAAAACCTCAAAATTGCCCTTTAAAGGCCCATATTTTGCCCAAATTACCCCAAATGTCTATCCAATTGGTCTCAATTCACCCCAATTTCAATCTCAAACTCAAATTCACCATTAATGTGACCAATAAAGACCAAATACAAACTCAATTGGTCCATGATTTGAACCCAATTTTGAGTTAAACCAAAAACCTAATTTTGGCCCCATGACTTGGCTCCACCAAATTGAACTCATAGCCCACTCAATTGGCCACAATTTATGTTGAAAAACCTTCATAACATCCCCATACATCAAACTTAACCTTTAATTGGCCTTGGGGAGACCTCCAATTCATTTATGTTCAACCTAAGTCCAAAAGCCCCAAATTTGCCCCAAGTTATCCATGTCTTAAAATCTCACCAAATTGGTGGCCTTATCCCAAAAATTTCCACCCCATCCCTTCATTAAAAATCTTCAAAACATCTCCCTTTATCATTTAAACCCTTCAATTTGGACTTAGCCCATGGCTAGCCCAACCTAGACCCCTATTTATCCTATTTATCCCAACATGCCCAAATTGGCCAAATTCCAAAAATCTCCCAAATTGACCTACCAGTTGAGCTCAAAATCACTTCAACCCTGTTGACCTCAATTTTGGTTGAGGTCTAGAGACTTCTTTAGTAGCCTAGTTCTAGCCATAGGACTTTCCTATTGACTAGTCTTAGAAAACTAGAAAAGGTATCCTCACCATTAGAAATTCAAACTCTTCACTTTCCTCAGCTTGAGATTCCACATATTGGTCTCAACCTCTAATATTTAGAAGGTAAGATCATTATGGGAGAGCTCAAGAAGAGTTCTTATAGGGTTACTTGGCCTTAGGATTGACCCTGGGTGTTGATTTAAAGCTAGGGTACATTATGCCCTTACTATATTTTCACAATACACTAATTAAGATCAATACATGAGAGCCTTGCACCAATAATGAAGCAGAATACGAAGCTTTAATTACAGGATTAGAGTTGGCAATCTTAATGGATATAAAAGATATTACCATCTACGGTGACTCCCAACTTATCATTCAACAAATTGCTGGACAATACAAAATTTTGAAGCCCAGATTGTCATAATATTACCAATACACGATGAAACTGTTGGAGCAGATTCCCAATGTGACTTTCTATCAGATTCCTTGGGTAGATAATACGCATGCCGACGCTCTAGCAAAACTTGCTAAAGAATTGGCTTGTCCCCCGGAGGATGCTCTAGCAAAACTTGATAAAGGATTGGCATGTCCCCCAGAGGATTCCATAGAAATCACAATACAGGGCAGACAAGTTCTATCTAAGATCGATATGGAAACTTTACATAAACTTGGAAAAGAAGAAGACACAATAAATGCGGTTGTAAATATCAACGAAGACTGGCGAAA
>NW_018234145.1:74068-74621 GCF_001263595.1 Phalaenopsis equestris
CAGAAGGTCATTCGATCAAATGTGGCTACGGTGTTTGAGCAGAGCCGAGGCACAACATATTGTTAAAGAAGTACATGCCGGATTGTGTGGTGCTTACCAGTCGGGACCAAAGATGAAAATGAAAATCAAAAGACTCGGATTATTGGCCAACCATAATGTCTGACTGCATAGATACAGCAAAAAAGTGTCACCAGTGCCAGTTACATGGAGTAGTCTTACACCAACCACCGAATGTGCTACACCCAACGATTGCCTCGTGGCCATTCGAATGTTGGGGTACAGACATAGTCGGTCCGATAGATCCTCCATCCTCCAAAGGACATAGATTCATACTCGCAGCAACATACTACTTCTCTAAATGGGCAGAGGCAGTTCCACTACGAGAGGTTACAGCTCAGCATGTCCTACAGTTCTTCAAAGACCAAGTCGTTTACCGTTTTGGTGTGTCGTGAAGAATTATTTCTGATAACGGGACAACTTTCAAGAGCACAAAAATCAACAATTTCATCAGAAAACATGGGATAGATTGGAGATACTCAACAATTTATTATCC
>NW_018234145.1:75802-76689 GCF_001263595.1 Phalaenopsis equestris
AGGGCATTTGATAGCTGCCGATGAACAAAAAATACCTTTCGCCTCGTTACGGAGGACTCGGCGAAGAAATGCCGACCGAAAGAAACAAAGAGCTCTAGCTAAAGCAAGGAAAGAGAAAGAAAAATTATCTATGATTCCAGAAGAATATATGTATAATGTCAATATGAGGGAGTCTTCTGATAGTCTTCCATTTACAGAGGATGATGTACAATCGGTACGACGTCCAGAACCATCACCAGTATGGGTTCACTTCGATGCTATTTCGGTTTGTTCTACCTGTTATTCTGCGGCACTAAATCAAGAACATTCTACCAGAGCTTTTGTAGAATGTCCAAGTTGCAATGTTTTACACCTGGGACAGTATCATAGTTATGGTGATTACTCAACAGCAAATGAACTATTAAGATATGATGATTTACCCATTGATGATACAAATACAATCCAGCACATTTTGAACATTTCGAGATAGTTGAGGGAGAATATATCAATATTCTAGAGGAACTAGAATTATATACGGAAGTCTTTTCTCTCACGGAACAACAGGAGGTACTTGGTTGTGTGTCTGACCTCCAAATCAGAGGCAAAGCAGGGTTGCTATCTGGAAGGACATATTCGGAGCCTAGAAAATGGATGAGGGGTAAAGGTCGCATCACGATACAATGCGGCTGTTGTTATAAGTACAAAATAGATCAACAAGGAAATCTTCCGGGGATCTTACAACATGAACAGGTGGAGCCAATGCCACCTATGATAAAATGGATGATTACACGACTGGTCCAATGGGGAATAATGCCGTCAAGTTGTATTCCCAATAGTTGTATAATCAACATCTATGAAGAAGGGGATTGTATTCCCCCACATATTGATCATCATGACTTTGATCGTCC
>NW_018234146.1:0-1011 GCF_001263595.1 Phalaenopsis equestris
GATTTTATGCATTTAATGGAGCCTTAAAGTGGATGAATATGTCCAATTCTGCAAAAGTTGACATCTGTGTTGGTTTTATGTGTGTGTGTAAGTGTTATTTGATCTGAATTCAAATGATACATTATAATATTGTCAATGATAACTGTGAGTCAGTGATTTGAGCCTAGATGGTATGCATTAATGCATCACCGGTGTTTCACTCTTCCTAGAAAAATTGTTGAAAAATTGGCCTTCTCATTGGCTTGTTATAAAGTTGACACAATTCTAGTTGATTATCTTTTTTTAGCTTTTTTTTAAATAATTGTTGTGATCCGATTGGTATCTATTTTAATATATAATATCTAAGCATTTTTCCCTCATTGTGTGCCTCTGCATAAAAAAAGTAAATTGAACTATTTAGGAATAAGAATTCTATATACATTTGTTTAGGAAAGCAATGTTTGATCTCAATCTTATTACACAATATCCCAGGCCAACTTCTTAAGAGAAAATTTACATGCATAGAACATAATTATTTTGTATTTACATATCTATCAACTAAAATAAATTAGGAAATTTTTTTTGGTCGGGTTTTAAATGGGCGGTACAGGTTTCACTACTTTGGGCTTTGACTAAGGCCCCATTCGGGGCAGCTTATTTGGTGCGGTGCGTTTCCAGGGTCATTCGGGAAAACTGTGTTTTGACAGCTTTTTCAAAAAACTGCATTTTCAAACAGTTTAAATCAGTGTTTTCACACTGTTTCTAGCTAGGTGTGGTATCAGCTTTCCAGCTGCGGTCTAGATTTTCCGAAAAAAAAATATAATAGTCACCACAGTTTTTTGAACATCAGATTATTTTTCAGTAGCTTATTTATAAAGCTTCAACAGCTCCAAACAGACTTTAAGAAAAAGCGGGATCAGGTCGGATCCGCCAAAAAAAATTTTTTCCACGGCCAAACCTGCCCATTCTACGCGGCCTTATGGCGAAACCGTTAAGCCACCCGCCCAACGCTCAGGTCTAAACATGACCACA
>NW_018234147.1:0-788 GCF_001263595.1 Phalaenopsis equestris
TTTAGTGATTTTCTCTGTTATTCCTTTGATACTAATGACTATGAAACCATTATTTAACTCTTGCACACTCTAACTAATGTACTTCTTTCTCATTGCTTCCTTATTTTTCTTAAATTCACTCTCCCAAGATGACCTCTTTCCAAAATCTCTCTCTATTTTTTACTTAGAATTTAGGGGTAAATGGAAGTGTGGTGAGACTTCTCCTCATACCCTTCTATTTGTAGGCTCTAACCCCCCCATAACTTCTAAGCACATCCTAGAACTACTATCCCATGTTAAAGCCAACCAAATCATGGTTAAAACTTTTAAAAATCATATTTCATACATGTTTTTTAACTATCACCACTTAAACATCGGATATTGGCGCTTAAGCACCAGTGCTCAATTTAGCACGGGTCAGCTTAACGTCCAAATACTCATTCTAACATGTCTAAGTCATCTTTTAAAATATTAGAATAATCACTAAATCATTATATATTCAAAATACTACCAAATTTTTCTAAATTAAACACAACAACATAACATTTAAAACAAACACACAGATAACAATGAGTTGCCTCCCACAGAGCGCTTGGTTTAACATCGTCAGCCTGACGTAACCAGTGCTTAATCGGGTTGGCCCAACATCATAAGATCATTTAATTTAAGTGGGTCACCTAACAAATATGGTTTCAGCCTATGACGATTCACTTTAAATATTTTATCAGTTTTAGGATCTTTGATATCCACAACTCTATAGGGATTATCACAGCAAAATGAGCTCATCCACCTGAACTTAAGTTTGCTTG
>NW_018234148.1:0-2552 GCF_001263595.1 Phalaenopsis equestris
CCTTAGCTCCATTTGACCTTATTTTGTTCCATTTTCCTCATTTTCTCTTAAACTACATTTATTGTACCTGGAATTAAAATCACATAAAATACATTTCATTAAAGTGCAATATCCTTAAAAATGAGCATAAAATGTACATATAAAAGTAGGTAATTTTAAGTTGTGTCAGTTATCAACTCAAGGGAGTGAGAAATTTTGCTACTATTCATTTAAAAAAAAAAACTCAACAAGAAATTTATTTCAAAACCAAAGAAAATATAAGTTAGAATAGTTTTACCAAGTTACTTGACTGAATTAAAAGAGTATACAAAGAATACACATTGATTTCCCTCACTAAGTACACAATGCGCTCATTCACACTCACCCACATTTGACCTTGCTCACGACAACACTCTCTCTCACTCACAACACTCATACAAATTCCTCCTTCGAAGTGCTCCGACAACTCCCTAGTATTCTCTATTGACGCTCTTGGTTGTGGCTTGTTTCTTCCTTTCAATGGTCTTCAATCCTCTTTGGCCTTCTGGTACTTCATATTATGCTCAATTTAGCTCTTTTAAATTAATGCCTCTAAATTGAATCTCTGCACATAACCTATGGGTGGTTGGGCAACCATATCCAACGAATGTTTCTCTACTTATGGGTGCTTAGACAAGCAAAATTAGTGCCTACTTGTTGATGGCTCTAGTTTCGAGCACCTAGTCTCCCTGGGTTGGCGCCTACTCTTTTAAATTTCTAATGTTTGGAGTTAAAGACGCATTCAAATCTGTTGTTTGTTCCTTCCCACGATAATGAGCTTGAATCTCAATACAAAATATGTTTTTATGCAAAAAAAAAAATTTAAAATTACCGGGCTAGGAAAATTTAATACAACAAGCTTGATCCGGTGGAAAATCAGAATAACCTAGCTCAAATTGAGTTATTTAGATCTTGAAATTGGCTTTACATCAGCTTCTGACTCTGACTCGGTTCAAGCTGATTCATGCATGACTCAAAATTAGTTAAAATAATTTGATTAAAAATTTTGGCTCATAACACCACTCATTTATTTCAATCCAATCTCAATCCAAATTAAAATTTAAATCAATTTTCAGTCCATTAACAGTCTTGGAGCTAAATTCAAAGGCTCCATGAAATTCATGCTGACATCATGTTTTAGGAAAAACAAGACATTCCAACGAGAGTCCACAACCTGGCCGCATAAGTCCGCCAAGAGGGATTTAAAAATAACAAATGGTGGGGTCGTATAGGCATGCGAGGCTGTGACCCACAACATGAAAATTAGAATCCAAAGAAAACACGGGGGTCATTTTTGTAATTTTTTTAAAAATGTGCGGATATTTCGGTCAGGATCCTGATTCAATTGGGCCTCCACCACCAAAGGACAAAACATGTTTACAAGCAAAAGCCTACTTTTCGGCCCTCGGGCGGCGCATAAAACAACCGTCCATTTTGGCCCCCGAAGACCACTGGGCGATCGTGGAGTCCACGTCTTTAAATAAATTGATTTTTATTTAAATATTTTTAGATATTTATGAAAATATAAAATTAATTACTTAAACTAGTAATATCATCAAAATAAATTCAAAATCTAATTACCTTTTTTTTATTTAGAAGAATTGCATTTAAAATCACGAATTTAAACAATAAAATTTAAAATCCATCAAACAACAGTAAAAAAAATTCCCCAATTAATAATGCTACCTTTTCCTTATATTATAATAAATAATAAATAAATAATAATGCTATATATTTTAAAATGAAGTTAGATTATGAAGATATTGAAAATAAATGAAAATAAATAAAGAGTCAACTATGGTTATTTTATTTTAAAAATTTAAATATCATCATAACTTGTATTGAAAACTCCAGAAATCATTTGACTGCTTCTAAACCCTAATACATTAATGAAGTTTAACTATCACTGGTAAATTAGTAAATGTTGCATCACACACATCATGACTCGTACACACTACAATTGGAAAAATTATTTCATACGGACGGACACCGCATGTAAGAATCTTGACTGTAAATCAGATGATCTACGGTCATGATATATTTTGGTGGGCCCCACCTAATTTAAAAAAAAAAAACTGAAATAATCCTGACCGTAGATCACCGTAATTCATACCTTCAAAAAATTAAAATCAAAATTAATTTCTCTTTTTTTTTAGTACATATATACCAACGTGATTCATTATCTCAATTAAAATCCAAATTATCATACCAAATTAAGCACCCCTTACGCCTTAACTCTTTTATATTCTCCTCGTTTATCATAAGGTGGCATTTACATTTATTTCACACAACTCTTATCTATTTACATATCTAACATCTAAGGTTTCATTTTTACATGCATAATGCTTTCAACTTTAACATCACAACAATTAGGGTTGTCAAAAGGGCTCGTTGCTTGTGAATTGTGAACAGTTCGTGTTCAGCTCGTTAACTAGCTCGTGTTCGATTCGTTTGTTAAGTAAATTACTAGTCGAACACGAATATTTTTTTGCACTTGACATATATATGAATGAGTTGAATACAAATAAAATTTT
>NW_018234149.1:0-429 GCF_001263595.1 Phalaenopsis equestris
AATAAGAGAGAGATGGAGAGAGAAAGAGAGTGTTAGAGAGGGATAGGGGAGAGAGAGAAACTGTGAGAGAGAGAGTAAAAGGGAGCGAACAAATAGATTCAAGAAATAAGAGAGAGAAAGAGAAAGAGAGAAGAAGAGGGTGAGCAAGAGAGCGAGAAAGAGGGTGTGAGAGAAAGAGAAGGTGTGTACAAAAGATACATATAAAGATACCCAAGAAAGATGGGGAGAAGATAGAGAGCATAAGGGAGAGTATGATAGACAGAGAGGCAAGGAAAGAGGTAGAAAGACTGACAAAGAAAGAGAAAGAGAGAGTAAAAGAGACAGATAGAGCAAGAAAGAATATAGATAAGAGAGATAGGGAGAGAGGAAGGGATAAATATTTATAGAGAGGGAAGGAGGGAAAGGGGGATAATGAGAGAGAGAGAGAGA
>NW_018234150.1:0-1191 GCF_001263595.1 Phalaenopsis equestris
CCCTTATCCAAGCTTCAACCCAGAATAAAAAAAAATATAATAAAAAAATAATAATAAAAAAATGAAGAAAAGAAAAAGGGAGGTTATACACCTACTCCCTCTCTTCCTGAAGGGAGAGGCCACCTCCATTTTCTTCCTCCCTGGCGCGAAGCCCGATGGTCTCTCTTTTCTTCACCGTCGACCCCTCCACTGCCGGCGACTCCAGCATCCCTCCTCCAGCAGCTGGCCGAACCCACCGTGACCTGCTTCTTCTCGGCCAGCCAACATCCTCTCGTCATCCTGTCTCACCGGCATAACTCCCGACGTCGCCGGCACCACCAGAGACCCTTGCTTCTCCGATCTCCTCCCTAGCTGAATCTCCTACCAGAAGATTTCTCACGTGGGGACTTTGGCATCTTCCCACCTCAAGACAACAGCTCTCCTCCTTGTCGTGAAAAGCCAACCCGTGAGACTCCCTCTCTCTCGGTTTTGTGATGGATTACTGATACACCTAAAACATATAGTATTTTTAGACACATTTTTATATCTATTTTTGAGATATTGCGCTTTAATCGAAGGTTTTATTCTATTTTTCTTACAGATACAGGTAAAAAGGGTGAAAAAAGCTTAAAGAAGTGAAAAAATATTAAATTTGAAGCAAAAAAGTGAAAAATGAGCAAAAGAGATTTGGCGCCTAAGCGCCAGATCCAACACTTAAGTGCTGGTTAAACAGAGAAAGCCGAGCCTAAGCACCAGGGGTCCCGTACTTAAGCGCCAGTGGAAGTTAATGGATGATTAAATTCAGTTTCTGTGAATTTTGAAGAGGTTTTTGAGGCACCCATTGGCTTAATAGATGATTATAACCACCATGGACGAAAATTATCACAAAAGGATGCATCTCTTGGAGAAATACATCGAATCTAGATATATTTTGAAGAGTTTCGAAGGCACCTCTTGGAAAACTATAAAAGAAAGAAGATAAGACTTAGAAAGGAGTCCTGAAAGTATTGGAAAGTTTTGAATGTTCTCATTTGAAGAGTTAGTTCAGAGAGATTTTCAGACACCACTTTTACTTTTATTTTATCCTTTTCGTTATTTTATTTTAAGTGATTGTAAAGAGAAGAGATTCACAGGAACTTCAAGAGTTTGGTTGAGAACTTCAGATAAGTTTTTATCTTTTTGTTTTGAGACTACTTTTGGTTTTAATTCAGA
>NW_018234150.1:5178-5887 GCF_001263595.1 Phalaenopsis equestris
AACTGAAAAAGAGTTATTAGCAATAGTATATGCCTTTGATAAATTTAGATCATATTTAATTGAAACTCATTGTATAGTGCATACAGATCATTCTATTATTAAGTACTTAATGAAAAAGAAGGATACTAAACCGAGACTTATAAGGTGGATTATTCTTTTACAAGAATTTGATTTTTAAATAGTAGATCATAAGGGAACTGAAAATCAAATTGCTGATCATTTTTCCAGGCTTGAATTAGAAAACAACTCTATTTTGAAAAAGAAATTAATAAACATTTTCCAGATGAAAATTTATTCACTGTAAATGAGTAGCGTTTTCCGTGGTATGCCGACATTGTGAACTATATTGTTAGTGATCATAAATCCTATGGAATGACATACCAGCAAATGAGGAAATTTATTTCTAAAGCTAAGACTTATTTTTGGGATGACTCATATTTATATAAACAAGGAAAGGACCTGATCATTCTAAGATGTGTTAGAAGAAACTTATGAAATTATCCAAAAATGTCATAATTCTGATTTTGGGAGACATTTTGGTATTGATAAAATACCATATAAAATTCTATAATCTAGATTTTATTGGTCTACAATTTTTAGAGATGTTAATGCTTATATCAAAACTTGTGATAAATGTCAAAGAGTAGGCAATATTTCTAGAAGAAATGAGATGCCCTCAATTATATGCTAGAAGTTAAAATATTAGATG
>NW_018234150.1:20523-20746 GCF_001263595.1 Phalaenopsis equestris
TGCCGCCCCCCCGGGCGCGAGGCCCGATGGTCTCTCTCTTCTTCACCGTCGACACCTACATTGCCGGCGACTCGCACCGCCTCCAGCATCCCTCCTCCAGCAGCTGGCCAAACCCACCGTGACATGCTTCTTCTCGGCCAGCCAACATCCTCTCTTCAGCCTGTCTCACCGGCATAACTCCCGACGTTGCCGGCACCACCAGAGACCCTTGCTTCTCCGATCT
>NW_018234151.1:0-935 GCF_001263595.1 Phalaenopsis equestris
ATGGGTCCAATTTGGGTCCAAATAGCTAAAAGTTGAGTTTGGGTTAGGCTAGCCATGGTTTTGAGCCAAATTAATTAATGAAAATTGTGTAGATGATTGTTATGAAGATTTTTGGTGAAGGTGTTAAATGATTTTGAGTTCAACTGGAAGCTCAATTTATGGGATTTTGGGATTTTGGTCAATTTGGGCATTTTGAGCTAGACTTGGGTGTAGATTGGGCTAAGGTTGTGTGAGGTTCAAATTTATCTTTTAAAATGGTCTATATGAATTTCATAAAGAGTTTTCAACATAAATTGGGTGCCATTTTTTGGGTTAAGGCATTCAATTTGGTGGAATTTGGGTACGTAGCCAATTTGGGCAAAATTTTTATATTTGGGTTGAAATTAGATGAAATTGAGGCTTCACCAAGGCCAATTGAAAGTTCAATTTGATGTTTAGGATTTCTATGAAGAGTTTAGGATTCAAATTGGGGTAAATCAAGGAGGTTATGGGGTTGGACTAAGTAAGATTAGGTCATAGGACCAAAATTGGGGGTTTGACTTAGATCAAAATTGAGCTCAAAGCATGAGCCAATTAGACCTGGATTTGGTTTATATTGGTCATGTGAAAGGTGAACTTGAGTTTAGAATTGAAATTGAGGGAAATTGAGCCCAAGTTGATGGACATTTGAGGTGAATTTGGGGAAATTGGGCCTTTAAAGGCAATTTGGGGATTTTGGTCAAAATGGTCAAATTAGCCAACTTGGGTTCACTTGGAGGGTCCAAATTGGTTTTGAAAACATTTGGAGTGATTTTGGAGGTTTTGGGAAAGTTTGGCGTGCCAAGGGTATTTTTGTAATTTTGGGGGTATTTTGGTAAATTTGGAATTTTTGGGTGGTTTGGGTAATTTGGGTATTTTCAAATGGTTTGAAATGATTTTTGAACAAACTTGGGTTT
>NW_018234151.1:19834-20322 GCF_001263595.1 Phalaenopsis equestris
TTTTCTAGGAATAGTCAACAGGAAAAGTCCTATGGCTAGACCTTAGGCTACTAAAGAGGAAAAAACTAAACCTCAACCAAAAATGAGGTCAACAAATGGACCCCCAATAGGTGTGGTGTGCTGGGCAAGCACACCTCACGTATTGGCGTTGATCGACGAGATTAACAAAAACCAATACAGACTCCTAAGTCAACAGACCAAAAATATGTGTAGGGTCGTGTGTGTGATTTATTTCTGTCGGGGAATTAGCAGGTGTGTGTTTTATCAAGTCGAGAAGTAGGGACGAGAAGTAGGGACTCTCGTTGGGGATGGGAGAGTGAACTTTAAGTTATGAAATTTCAAAGATTTCTCAAAAGACGGGAGTCAAAATGTAAGAGTTGACCCTAAGGTAGGAATTGAGATTCAAATATCGACTCAAAGAGAGAGAGAGAGAGTCGGAGTGTAAGGACCGACCTCGAATGTAATGAATAAGAAATGTAGGACTGATT
>NW_018234152.1:0-5797 GCF_001263595.1 Phalaenopsis equestris
TGACAACTAGACTTCACATTGGAAGAAACAGTGACAACTTTTACATCATATGTACTATTTTCTTTTAAGAAAATATTTCGAGACGTGTAGTTGATCACGTAAGAGGCTGCAGGGACGAGAATACTTTGTTCTATCTTTGGGTTTGCATCTGGAAATATAATATAAAACAATATGCCTGTGATAGGTTTGGAGTAGTTATGACTGTAGATAATAACAGAAAGAGATGTCTAAATGTATTTAATAATATTCGACATGTCTAACATCAGTATGATTTAAATCGATCAAATTTCGATCCGACCGAAACTAGGTTAAAAAAAAATCAGATCCAAAATTAATTTTTGAGCGTTTGTCATTATTCTTGCAAAATTTATAGATCTGTCCTACATGCGAAATTAGATTAAGGAACAATCTGACAAAATTTTGATATGACACGACATGGATGAAGTTTAAAGTGACCAATCCATCAAAGAGGACTCCCTTCAATCCAGATAACTGTCTATCAATGCTGTTATGACCGTCGAAAATTGATAAGCGGCGGACATCGATGCAAATTTTACTTATCAAAATTAACACCCGATGAATAGTGGACGGACGGCCACGCCGACGTGATAGAAATAATAGACAGATGGCGCTAAATTTGTAAATCATTTTAATGCCCTTTCCATAAATATTTTATTAAATTCCGTCATTTTTAATATGGTTCACAGTATAAGAATAGTTTCTTATTCGTGTAGATAGATCCGATTGGATGGGAATTGAAAACAGTTCATTGATGAGTAGTGGGAGTAGAAGTTAAAAGTGCTTTTTGAATTGGATGATTTGCTTGACACTTAAATCTTATGGTCTCTTTTTTTTTTTTTTTTTGACTTAAATCTTATGCATGGTCATGTCTATCTCCTACTTTAATTTTTGCATGTCTCATCTTATGTCAGTATGAAAAAGTATATTTCGTTTTTTTTAAGCTAACATAATGATATTTTTTAAATGATAATTTTTTTGAATGGTCTAAAAATAAAAAAATATATATTTAGGGGTTAAATATGTAAATACAAAAAAGTTGGATGGTTTGTTTGTAAATTTCTCTTTTTATTAAATATATTTTTGTATAGGTAAATTTACACTACTATCACCAAATTGTCTTGAATTTATATTTCTAACACGTAAAATTTGATATTTATATTTTTAGGGTATGTATATGTATATTTATATATTTTATATGTATGTTTATGTATGTGTGTATGTATGTATGTATGCTTATATGTGTGTGTGTGCTGGATCAACATCTGTCCTATAGACTATGCCCAATGTATAGGGTGTGAAATTCGAGTGAAAGAGAGAGAGAAAGAGAGATGAATGACGAGATTTTGCTCTGTCCAAGGACAAATAGAAGTGTTCACGGTTCTTTGGCCTCTTTTATTCCACTAAACTTGAGGGTTACAAGTGGCCCAAAAAAAGGGAGAGTTCCCTTTACATGGGGTTTGAAGGACTTCTTTACATATAACAAGGGTCCTCTAGTTATAGAATTAAAAAAGAGGAAAAATTAAGATTACAAATATGCCCTTATTTTCTGGAGGCTAGTAATTTCCTATGATAATATATATATATATATATATGTGTGTGTGTGTGTGTGTGTGTGTGTGTGTGCGTGTGCGTGTGTGTGTGTGTCGTGTACTCTGGCCAGTTGGTTGACATCCACGATATAAGACTACTCAGGTCGGGGGCTCGAATTCCCTCTAGCGCGCTTGGCCTTAAGGAGGTGATACTCAAATTGTTAGGCGCATTAGAGGTGGTTGGAGGGTTGTATAATAGCCTCTGGTCATTTATATAATATACATACATACATAAATGCATATATAAATATGCTTACATTACTTGTTTTTTTTTTAAAGAAACTTGTGTTTTGGGCGGGTGTGTCATTTTGTCCCCTAAATAACAATTCCGTTATGTGTTAAATCGACCCAGCTGTTGATTCAAACCTGGGGTAGAGGGGACTTACACCAAAATTGCCTTCCAATAGGCCAAGGTTGCACACATAATTCATATATATATATATATATATATGAATTATGAAATTGATGCATTTGTACATGTGAATCAAATCATTGTCAATTTTGTAAAACTGAAAAATATGGGGTTATTTTTTTGAGAATTTGGATATTTGAGTTAGAATCTGAAAATTGATCAAAGAGAGCACTATTTTGGTCAATAATAATGGTTGGTGTTATGAATGAAATTATTTATTTTTCAAAACTAATTAAGAGGGAATATTATAGCTTACATGCAGAAACTTGATGATAAAATAATCATTTATAAAACTCGAATTTAGGATCAGTTTTATTTTTATTAAAGGTTTTATTAATTTTAACAATTTTGTTGATTATGATTTTGGGTTTTCATGCTCAGATCTTATTCTGTTGCTTGGAATTAAAAATTAGCTTTAAGAAAATAGATTTGTTAAAATAACTACTCGATTGTAATTATTTAGATTTTAAAATAGATTTAAATTTTCACAAATAATATCGCCTGGCTCATTGGTGCGGCCTCTGGCGTAAGTCCCTCGGGTCGAGGGTTCGAATCCCGTGGTGCGAGCTCTTGAGTCAGGAGCGGGCATACCAGGGTTTTCAATTCTTTGGGGAGAATTGTCTATTTCACCTTTTAAAATTAAAAATAAAAAAAAAATAAAAAAAGGTAAAAGATAACGATAACATTTAATTTAAACTAATAATTTTTTTTATTTTGAAACAGCCAAATGAGACCTGGTTTCTCTAGTGATTTTTATTTAAAAAAGAAAATTTATTTCGAAAATTTTATAAGTTCACCTTTTAAAATTAAAAATAAAAAAAATAAAAAAAGGTCAAAGATAACAATAACATTTAATTTAAACTGATAAATTTTTTTTATTTTGAAACTGCCTAATGAGACTTGGTTTCTCTAGTGTTTTTTATTTAAAAAAGAAAATTTATTTCAAAAATCTTATAAGTACTATAGAAATTATCATTTTTCATTATTTAGGTTTTTTCTAATTATAAATGCATTTTTGCATTATCGAACTTTATGGAGGAGTTCGCATAATTTTGATTGAATTTCATTCGTCTAAAGTTGATGAAATAAATATGAGTTTTGCAGGTCTGATTTTTCTTTCTTTGAAATATTGATGTGAAAATAGAAATTTAATGTAGTATTTAGATCTTAAGAAGTTCAAAATAATTTTAAAGATCTTGTCCAAATTAACTTGTTGGCAGCACAATGTTGCTTTTTTTTTTTTTTTGGTTGCTTTTAATGTTATGAATATTCCATTGGAGAATGTTGTACGGTCTAATTCTATATTATGTTGTAATCAAATATGTCTCAAGAAACATCCATATTTTTCAAAGTGTTAAGAAAATCTCATCTTTTAATTTAAAATTGAAACATATTAGAAGTATCCACTTTCTCAAGGAGTCATGTGGTCTGTAGGGCAAGATCATAAGTCAGATGCCATTGACCAATCCAAACTTCCTCCCTACAACCATCGGAGTTGACAAGACCAAGCTCCCACTTAGCTAGTCCGATCCTTCTCTTAACTTAGACTGGATTTGACATGATTAACTATTTTTTGAATATTTAAATCATCAAAACCTAATTAAACTATAAGATAAGCATTCCAATCAATTTCCTAATTATTATCTTGTTGAATGTAAATTTCAACGAAATGAGTCAATCCTAAAATTAAAAAGACTCGAAAATATTAAATAAAAAATATAAAATATTGAAACAAAATGTATCCTTTAAAGGCTAAAAAAAAACTCATATGATCTCCGTGTTTGTTTAACGAACGTAGCAAATCTAACATTAGCCTAAGCTCACAAAGAGACAATATCATATTAAACGTACGACTAAGGACCCATTTGGGCCAGCTAATTCGATGTTGTGTGTTTTGAAAACAATTTGTGAGGTATTTGGTTGTTGCAGCATTAATTCATTAATTCATTTTAAACGCAATCGCGGGTTCGACCCAGCGGCCCACATTTCTTCGTGTATGCATTACCCCGCTGCTCCTGTTAGCCTCGTGGATTGCTCTCTCGCGTCTCTTCTGCCTTAGGAACAACTCTGCCTGCCTCTCTTGATCGCTCTCGCGAACCCTAAATACCTCTCTCTCTCTCTCTCTCTCTCTCTCTCATATCTGTACTGTTATTCTCTTTTTCAGCAACTCTACCTCGTGAGGCTGTCGTCTTGCATCTTTCTCGCGCTTCTCTCAAGCCTCTCACGTGCCTCTCTTTGGTGGTTGTCTTTCTCGTCTCTCTCTTCCCTCTGATCTCTGGTTATTGTGCTATGTATGTAATTCATGTGCTCATTTTTTATGGAATGACTTTCTCATTGCAATTTTTGGCTTTCTTTGTTGTGAGAAGTTTGTGATATTTGCAATTTGTGACTTTCTGATTTCTCATTTGTGCTTTCCGATTTGAATTTTGCGAAAAAAATGAAAATTGTGGGAGGTTGTTTTTATCTCCACTGATTTTTAGAGTGGGAATTTGGAGAATGGATGAAAAAGTGTGTTTGAATTGTAGATAACAATGTTTTGGGAGTCATGTATACAATCAGATGAAATGTTGAATATGAGATGACCCTATATTATTACCTCCACAGATTTTTTAGTGTGAATTTGAAAAATGAAGGAAATATGTTGCTTGATTTGTACATAGCATTGCTTCAGGTGCCTTATATGTACCTGTCGCAATTGAAATGTACATCCAATTTTTTTTTTTAGAAGGTTAAACGAATGTCGAATCTAGCTTAGATCGAGTTATTAAACCACTATTGGATGATTTCCGGATATAATTAGAAGGTTAACGAATGTCGAATTTAGCAAGCCTATAGTTGAATCAAGCTTCTCGACAGGTTGAGTCCAACGAGCCCAAGATTGCTCAGTTACGACATCGTTTAGGCACACAAATGTCCATCAAATGTTGTTTGATCAAAGGAAGCTCTCTGGGCCACCCGATCAAAATGGTTCCTCTTTACGCATTAATTGCACCTAGAACATTATAAATAATGTCCCACCGCCAATAACCATTAACTATCATCGGTCGATGTCAACCATCGCCTGCAATCGTCGACTTCTATCGGTCATCGTTGAGATCTACCGATAGCTGTCGACCCACGATGTCCGTCTTCAATAACCACCAGTCATCGTCAGCCACCACCGACCGGACGTCGTCAGTATATGTTTCAACTTGAAAAACCTATTAACATTTTCCCATATATGGACAAGAGGTTTCTATAATAATCAACCTATAGAGAATTTTTAGAACTATGCTAGGTCCCGTGATTTTTTTACTTAACTAGTTTTTTCCATGTAAAAACTTTTAGTGTCATTAATGATCGTATCATTCAACTGAGTGTGTGTTGAATTCTAGTATACTAAAACGAAAATCTATTACTCTACACTGAGGATCTTCTAATACTCATCAATAATATTTAAATTTATTGATAACTTAAAAATTCATCAAACTATAAATAAACTATAGTACATAACTTATCAATTTTAACAAATAGTCAACGTTCCCTTCCATTTAAACCCTCTGGGAATTCATGAACGCCAAACCCATAAACCATTAACAACAATGGGGATTAAGGACCTCCTCATCCCCCTATTCATTAATCTCCTCTTCCTTCTACTTTCTTCCCACGCCATTAAAGTTGGTGAGTCCCCAAATCCCGATGAGTGCGAGTACGTTGAATGCCTCCGCAACCACTCTGTTCCTCCCAACCTCTACTTCACTCCTCAATCCCATCTCTACAACCATTTCTTCTTCTC
>NW_018234153.1:0-7750 GCF_001263595.1 Phalaenopsis equestris
CCAGGGACGCCCTAACACTTACACAAAGATCAAAATAATTCATGTTATGATTTTTTTCAACAAATTTTACGCTGGCTATCGACTACTTAAAGTAACCCTCCACTTTTCACATCCGGGCTTGAGACCGACAATGGCAATATTTCAATGAGAAATATATATGCAAACATAATTAAGAAAAGTAATTATGTTTATACATTACAAGAAAATTCATTCTTATTGTATTCTTTATTTTAATTTTTCATATTTATGATTTATATCATTGAATCTTAGACTATCAGTGATATCTTCATATTATTAGACAAGAAGCGTGTATGTTAATATTTATGCACAAACAATTACATAAAAATTTTCCTATAAAATATTATATTATTGCATGACACTTAGATTTCAGTAGAGGTGTACTTATTCGTTTATAGATAATTATAAAGTATCCCATAAAAAAACAATATATGCTTTAAAGAATGAAATAAAAATATTGTATATATAAATGTTTGTATGTGAATTGTTAAGATAGTAATTATATTTCTACAATAAAAAAATTAATGAGAGAAAAATAAACAAATAAGATTAAGGTGATTAATTATATTTTTATATTATAGTAATATTGTTTACTTCTTATTGTATTCTTTATTTTAATTTTTCACAACCCTATTCTATATCATTAAGACTTAGAATATTCCTGATGTTTTCATATTGTTAGATAAGAACTCTGCATGCTAATATTTCTGCATGAACAACAACATAATAGTTTTTTTCTAGAAAAATATTAGATAATTAAATGGCCTTTAGATTCTAGTAGAAATATATTTATTCATTCTGGATAAATACAAAGTATCTCATAAAAAAAATAATATATGTTTGAAAGTACGAAATAAAAATATTATATACATGAATGTTTATATATGCATATGAAGAGAAAGAGTTTAACCACTTTAGTAAGGATGTCAATGTACCTGCGCCCATAGATATTTTACTACCACTTCAAAAAATTGTAAAATTTAGATCACTAACCAATGTGTCGACGGGGGAATATCAGTGAGGGGCGAGTATATATATTTTCACCTCTGAAAATTGCAGACCTAATTCGTCCCGCTGTACCAATGATGTATGTGTGTAAGCATATAGTTATTAGGTGCTCCTGAGACGAATATATAAATTACAACTTACAAGTGAGATGTGTATTAAAAAGTTACACTTTGAGAAGTAAAACAAAAATTCATGCATGTAAAATTTTTTATTTCTTCCACGAGCAAATGTTATGTATACATGATGTAAATTATTATATAATTTTTTAGAACATATTAGAAAATATCAATATATTTTCTCTTCATTGAGTTACTATAATTTAGGAGTTAATTAAGGAGTATAATTACTCCAATGTGTTATCTTAAATAACACATTATGTTATTTTAACATTTTTCATATTCAAGCTTTTGAATAAAAGATAAGTACTATAAGTGAAATTGTCTACAGAATGCAAAATCAACAAACAGAAAGATAAATTTTTTAATTTTTTACTATAAATTTAAATCATTAGCGGCTCTTTCTTTATTTAGGTTTTAGAATGAATTTGATTTTTCACCATCCGCCATCCATTCCAGCCTTAGAAATTTTAAACCCCCAGGCCAAACCATGACCTTTACAATTCAATATTTGGATCCATAAACCTCATCACACTAATTATAATTTTATAAGATTTGTCTTTAAGCCCCATAATATTCTCTTCTTATAAAATAAAATAAAATAAAATATATTTAAGTACTCCATTTTAATCATCCAACCTTGATCCAAGATATTATATCATCATTTATACCTCCAATCTCCAACATAATTAAACCTATCATACTTCCAAAATATTAAACTTAGGCTAATTAGAAAATTTTAGGTCAATCAACAACTACACCTAATGTCAAATATAGCTCTAAATAATCTTTAGTAACGCAAGCCTTCAACTAAACATTAGGGGAGATAAATTGCATGCACTAAATCAATTTCCGTAATACTCAATCGTCTTCCTAGAATCAATAACAATCATATGAAGATTCTCTCTTTAATCTTTATATTTTGGCATTTTCACAATAAATTTTTTTGGAAGCAAGAAAAATAATGCTCTTAGAAAGCTACAAGAAAATAATTTTCAAGAAAATGTTCAGTGTAGACAGGATAATACATAAAAGCAACAAAACTGAGATCTTCAAGCCATAAATGAACTTCACCAAAATACCTGATTTGAATGAAGATCCAGAGTTCCTAAACGAGAAAGTGCACCCAGTTCCTGAGGTAGTGATGAAAGCAAATTGATTCTGAAATTTAAAGTAGACAATACAATGCAAAAGAAGCCATTCAACGGTCACCAACAAATGAGAGAAATATTAGCACATGAATGAAACAAAAAAAAAATCATGCAGCAATTAGAAACTGATGTAATAAATCTTAATGTATAAGCATACCCCATATAAAACTCAGCTAATGAGCAACAACCCATAATTGAAGATGGAATCGATGAAATTTCTACATACATAAACATGAAAAAAACATGCAAAATAAATACTTAGGAATACAAGAATAATTATTGAAATAAATGAAGATTGTCTACATATATATTTTCAACTCACTGTTCTGGTGGAAGTCAAGACGTATCAATTTTGTTAGGACCCCAATGCTATCAGGAACTGTTGTCAGTAGATTCCTTGCTGTTAGAGCAGAAAATTGGAGTATGTTGAGTATGGTTCGATTCAAAAAGAATTATGATAGATGATCAATTTTAAAAGAGAAATTTACATATGAAGCACACGATTCATATGTATTTATTTATCTCATGCCTGAACTTCATATTACACACATAGCATTTTGGTGTTTTAAAACAATGCACAAAAAGATATGTTTCACTCTATAAAAGTGAAAATAGAGCTAATTTTGACGACTTTTGAAAATATGAAAGTTTAAATGTGAGATATGTAAATACATACGATTTATGTGCTATATCTGTAAATGCCTAATTTAAAAATATCAAGCCAAGATATGCACTCAAGTATACAAAATAATCTACTTCTAAAACTACATGTACCGGCATTAAGCTCTGTGAGCGTAGTCCATGACCTCAAAACGTTTTCTGGTATTACTGTTAGTTTGTTTCCCTGAAATAGCAATATATAATTAGATTCTTTCTACTAATTATGAATGAAAATTTCTTAGTCTTGCTAATACAATAAAGGAATGCTCCTGTGAGTTAAAAAGACAAGCACTTCGTGATACCTCGATATCGACTTTACTTAACTTCAAACATTTGCCAAATTCATCTGGAAGTTTGGCTATGGAGTTGTTTGTTGCCTGCGGATCAATTGGAGAGGCATTAGGCAACAAAAAAATTCTGAATATAAAACATTTTACAAGATTTTCAAAAATCATTATCTAAAGAGTAGAAACAATAATAATGTCCTTGAACTTAAGATCACAATAAGTTTTTGGGCCATTTACATACATACCATCCAATACTTATATATTTGTCGGAAAAAAAAACAAAGATTTGAGAGATCTGAAGCAAAGAATTGAGCAGAAACATGCAAACAAGAAACACAAAATAAAACACAAAGATTTAATGTGGAAAAACCCGATAACGAGAAAAAAATCATGGAGCCATAGCACACCAAGTAATTCACTATGAAATGAGGAGAATATACATATTACACCACTCAAATCCTCTCTGCAATCCTGAAACTCACAAACGCTTCTTTTCACTTGATAGCATAAGAGAAACTCGTAGAAATCCACTCAAAACAAGCGAACACCGCTTTGTGTGGTTCACTTTCCCTTACCACAATGAAGAAACCTGAAACATAAAGTTTCGAGCTGCAAATCGATTACAAGTGTTGGTTCCAAGCGTTCGGTTTCCTAGTGCTCGAGAGCAAGATGTGACACTTGACCATTGGCATTCCCACATACTAAGTTCTGGAGTCGTTCTTCTGGACGCTAAATTGCCAGTCCTGAGCGCCGAGTTTTCGAACGCTTTATTTCGAAAATACTGGAAACAAGTCTCTAGCACTGGGTTTCCACTTGCTGGTATCTTGTTTTCGTCTAGAAAACAACCTTTTTGAACTCCTACTGAAACGTAGTATAGCTTCAGTTTTTCAATTTTAACCACCTTAGTCAATATATATTGCAAGATTCTAAGCTATAGGCATCTTCTCTAAGAATAATTATTCATCTTCTAGAAGAGTGAATAAAGTAACATCTTAACTTAATGTGTTTCATACTGGTATGAAAAATCACATTTTTAACTAAATGACTAACACTCATATTGTCACTATGAAACTTTCTAATTGCTTGCTCCTTGCCCTTTTTTGTCATAAAAATCTACAGCCAAATCATCTTCTTGTTATCCTCAAAGATAGCAATGTATTTGGCGTCTAATGTTGAAAGTGCAACAATCTTCTATAGCCTAAAAAACCCAACTCATTGTTGTGTTCCCTAAAATAAAGATATACCCTGTTGTACTCCTACCATCAATATCCCTTGCCATATATAAATCTACAAAGTGTCTTGTTGATTGTTTCTCTCAAGTATCTGAAAATTCATTTCATTGCCTCAAACAAATGCTTTCCTGAATTACTAATGTGTTTGTTGACCACTCACTGCATGTGCAATATTTGATCTCATACATATCATTACATACAACAAACTTCCAACAGTTGAAGCATAGAGAGTACTTTTCATCTTTGCTTGTTCTGCTTCAGACTTAGGTGATAGTTTCTTAGATAGTTTAAATTGACTATCTAACAAAGTGAAAACTGATTTTATCTCTCATGTTGAACCAGTGTAAGACCTCAATATATTATGTTTAAAACAAATTCATTGTACCTGCACTCCTATCACAATTGATTCTCATACAAAGAATCTTCTTAGTTGGACCTAAATCTTCATCTCAAACTCCCTTCATAATTGCTTCTTCAAGTCTCTGTTCTTCTTCATATATACCCCTGCAATCAGCATGTCATCTACATACAATACAAATATAATATGACAAATGCCAATTTTTTTTTATGAAGCAACAATGATATGTTTGACACTTTATGCACTCACTGCCAGACATAAACCTGTCAGATCTCTTGTACCACTGACTGGGGCATGCTTCAAAGTATAAGAACTCTTCTTCAATATGCAGACTATATATTCTTTTTCATATCCCTGTGATTGCACCATCTACAGTTCCTCTTCCAAATAACCATGTAAAAAAGTTACATTCGCATTCATCTGATCTAGATGTAAATTTTCTTATGCTACCAAACTCAGCACAACTTTCATAGTTGTCATCTTCACTAAAGAAGAAATATCTCAGTGCAGTCCACTCCTTCGATCTACTGAAACTCTTTCATAACAAACATTGCCTTATAGCTTCTGCTACAATCTGACACTTCTATCAATCTGTAAACTCACTTGTTATGCAATATCTTTTTGTCGTCTAATAACTATGTCAAATCTTAAGACAGATGAGTCCTCAATGATTGCATCTTGCATCTATGACAATCTCTCACTCCTTTGAATCTTCAACTTGAGCGGCTTCTTCATATAACTTTAGTTCATAGTACAAAGAAGGAGAGTACATCTGTATTAGTCGTGTAATTCTACTGGACCTTCTAATTTCAGTAGCAGGCATCTAAGGAGTTTCCTAAGCTTCATCAGAATGAGTGTCTTTTCTTTCTCAATCCTTTTGATCACCAATATTCTCTATCTCAAAATATTTGAAAAACCTTTAGAAGTAACTGATGGCAATCCTAAGTTTTATTTCTGTCTGTGTACATCTTTAGTTTATTTTAAGTCACATCCCTACTCCTAATTAATTTATTAACTTATGATTATGATAATCTCAAAATTTGTATCCAAATTCATCCGAGTCATATACAATGAATGTGCACTGGACAAATTTCGAATTAAGTTTACTCCTGAATCATGCATCAACATGAACGTATATTGAACAACCAAATACACTCAGGATAAATGGATTTATCTTCTTTCGACTCCAAACTAATTTAGGTAAGTCTTCATTCAAAGATACCAACGGACCACGATTGCTTTTTCCTTAAGCTTATTTTTTAGAAAGTCTTCATACATTTCTCACTCATATTACTAAGCCTGCAGTGTCAAAAACCTTCACCAATCTTTTTTCTAGTTACATCAATGGATTCAGTCATCTCATTGATCGGGTAAAGAGTGCATTCAATGTTGCCCCGAGTCGTCACTATTATCCCTCTAGTTACCTTCTACGAATCACCTTTGAAAGTAGTTATATACTCTAACTTCGCAAGTTGTCCCACGGATCAATTTTTTCTTTAAGCATGGAACATTTCTAACTTCACTAAACTTCTAGATTATTCCATTTGGCAACCAGATATCAACATGACTCTTTCTTATAATATTGCATGTCTTGTTATTTCCCAAATATGCATTCCCTAAATCGCCTTGACTGTAATTTTTAAACCTCTTTGTTGGGGCAGGCATGAAAATAAACACATGAATAGACAAAATAAGGGAGTCATCTTGAATTTCATCTATGAAGATATTTGTAAGGTTTCCTAGCTGGACCTCCACCACAAACCTTCTTCTGAATTTTGCGGTCTTTTTAGAGTGTCATTTCTTCTCGTGGTTCCAACATTCTTCTCATTTTTTCTCTCCCTAACACGGACTTTCCTCTTCTTGACTTGAATTTGTCTTACCTAAACTATTATTCAAATTTCTTCCTCTATTTTTTAACATTTAGCACAAAATTTGGAATTTCATAGCTCGCTTTCTTGCAAACTTCTTTATTCAACTCTAGTCCACAATATCATCAAAGTTTAACTTCATATTACCTGAAGGGTTACTCATCGTCGTGAACAGTCCATCCCAATTGTCTGACAATGAAAATAGTATTAACAAAGCCCTGAACTCATCATAGAGTTAAAAGCCCACCAAACACAATTGGTTTGTCACAATGTTGAAGTATTTCAAGTGCTCAATCACCGAACTACCATCCATAATCTTAATGTTGAATTATTTCTTCATTAGAACAATTTTATTTGAAGTAGAAGGGTTCTTATACATTCTTGTTAGTGCAGTCACGGGCTCTACCTTAATTTTCTAATTACAACAGTGAAAGCAACATATGAGAAAAGTGAAAGACGAATTAAACATAAAGCTGTTTGATCAAGAACTTCCCATTCTTTTATAGTCATTGATTTAGGCTTCTTACTATGTCATTCCAGTGGCAAATACAGCTTTTTTATAAATAATAAAGCTTCAATTTGTATTTTTCAAAAAACAAAGTTAGTACCGTTGAATTTTTCAACCTTGTACTGCACTTCGTTGGTCAATTCTCTCACTCAAACCAAAGATCTTTAGAACCACTAGTTGGGAGGATTTTACTTATCCAAAATTGCATAAAAACACCATTTTGAGATATCCGAAGCAAAAAATTGAGCATAAGAGCACAGACAAAAAACCCAGAACATAGAACACATATTTAACGTGAAAAAATCCAAGAACGAGAAAAAAACTACGAATCCACTCCATACTGAGAAACTCAGTATGAAATGAGGAGAAATATACATATTACACCACTCAAATCCTCTCTACAATCATGGAATCACGAACGCTTGTTGACCTCATTTTTGTGAGGTCTTTTCTTCTCCTCCTTAGAGTCTAGGTTCTAGCTCTAGAAATCCCTATGGACCATCTTAGAAAACTAGAATTGAGACTCACCCTTCTAGAAGCTCCA
>NW_018234153.1:23695-23933 GCF_001263595.1 Phalaenopsis equestris
GTCCTCCTTTTGCTCCATACTTGAATGGTTTTCTAAGCATGCTAAAAAAAAATATTTGGAAGTGAAACTCAAACTTATTTTGAAATTTAAGCATGGATACCCACTAGAGATGGTGAAAACAAAGCATGTGTGAATTGTGTTTGTTCTTCTTGCTTGAGATATTTGGAAATGTCATAATGTTAGTTTTTTTTTTTTTTGAAAAAAGATTTGCCCCTCTCGAAATGCATATTAGATTGAG
>NW_018234154.1:0-304 GCF_001263595.1 Phalaenopsis equestris
GAGGTTCACACTTCATGCTATGGTCTCAAAATGTAGTCTACCAAAGTTTCGTTGGGCTTTTGCTTTTCAATCGTGAGCTTTTCAATAGACACATGATGTTGCGCTCCAACAAATCTTTTCACAAATATTGTTCCAACTTGGCAAAGTTTTAACTGATCTGTTGGGCAAATCAGCATACCAGTCGAAAGCAATCCCTGACAAGTTGCTGACGAACTGTTGGAAGAGTAGAGCTTCACTATTTCTTATGTTGGCTATTTCTTGTGTTGTCACAGCTAGCTTGAAAATGTGCTATGTGTTGTCTGAG
>NW_018234155.1:0-583 GCF_001263595.1 Phalaenopsis equestris
GGATAGAGGGAGTAAGAGAAAGAGAGTTGGCGTAAAAATAAGAGGGATGGGGGGAGAGAGATCGAATGACCCCCCATCTCTCACTCACTTTTTCTATCTCTTTAATGGTAAGAGAGAGATAAAGAGAGGACAATTGAGAAAGTAAGTGTGAGAGATAGGAGGGTGGGAGACTTATAGAGAAAGTTAGGTAGAGAGATGTAGACTATAGAGAGATGAAAGAAAGAGAAAGAATGAGCGATAAAAAGGTAAAGGTAGAAAGAGAGGGAAAGAAAAAGAAAGTGAGAGAAAGAGGGGAGGTGGAGTTGTATCAAGAATAAGAGGCAAAGAGAGTAACAAAAAGTTTGAGAATAAAGAGATATAGCGATACAACAAGGAAGAGATCGATGAACAGAAAGATAGGCATGGATGGAGGGTGTCTCTCTCTCTGAGGTAGAGAGATTTAGAGAGAGTTGAGAGGGAGAGAGTGTTATGACGATAAAGAGGGAGATGAAAATGGAGAGGGAGAGAGAAGAGAGATAAGTAGAAAGTAGGGAGGGAGACATAATTAGTGAGAGAGAGTGAAAGAGAGCAAGAGAAAAAAAGA
>NW_018234155.1:1553-2497 GCF_001263595.1 Phalaenopsis equestris
GGGGGAAGACCATGCTAACAAGAGAGAGTGATAGAGTGTGATATAGCTCTCTCCATTGTCTTTACTCATGCTGCCCCCCTAATCGCACTTTCTCCCTCACCCTCACTCACTCTTTCTCTGCCTTCTCTCACTTTCCCTCTCTCTCTATCTTTCCCTCTATCTCACTATCGCTCTCTCTTCACTCACTCTCCATCTCTATCTTGCTTTCTCTACTTTCTTTATATCTTCTCTTCCCTTCTCCCTCTTTCCTCTCTTTAAAAAACATCTTTGCTCATTCTCTCTATCACTCACACACTCTTATGCTCCCTCCTCTCTTTTCTCCGTCTCTTACTCACTCACAATCTCTCTCTCTCCCTCAATCCCTCCATCTCTTTCTTGGTTCCCACGCCCTATCTCTTTGTCTCTCTCCCTTTTTCTCTTGTTTTCTCTCACTCCCTCTCACTCTCTCCCTCCCTCTTTCTCTTTCTCGCTTCTCTTGATCTCTCTATATAAATTTTTATTCTTCACAATCTCCCTATTTCTTACTCTCTCTCACTCCCTCTTTCTATGGAGTGAGAGAAAAATATTGAGAGAAGTTAAAATGAGGGAAGATAAAGCAAGAGAGAATGAGTGAAAGAGTGAGGAAGAGCAAGATAATAAGGGGAGGGAGAGAAGGATAGAGATGAAAGAGGGAGTGAGTGTGTAAAAGAGAGAAAGAGATAAGTGAGAGAGCAAGAGTAAGAGAAAGAGTGAGAGAGAAAATACGAGTGAGAGTGAAAGCATGAAGGATATATTGTATTAAAGAAGAGATTTAAGGGGAGAGAGAGAGAGATAGCGGCCCAGGAGAATGAGAGAGAGGGAGAAAGCAGATAAACGAGGGGGAATGAGGGAGAGGGTTAAAGAGACGGAGTGGGAGAGGAAGAGAGAAATAGAAAAGAAAAAGTGAGGAAAGATAGCGAGAGAAT
>NW_018234156.1:0-1034 GCF_001263595.1 Phalaenopsis equestris
ATGCAAAATATGCAATAAGTCGTGCTCCTAAGTCAGTTTTCATATCCATGGGGTCATATTAGTATTGTAATAAAATCTAGTTTGTTATGTGTTTGGTAGTATTAAATTTATCCATTTTAATTGAAATTTATATAAACGATTAAATATTTTTTATATCATTTGATAAAATTTCAGCTTTTATAATAAATAATTTTAAAATTATATAATTATTTATATAACTATTATCTGCATCTTTATTATAACTTGAATATTTATACAATTTTTAGAAGTTTTAAATGGAATAAATCATTATATTATATTACATTATATTATCATTTTAAATAGATTTATATAAATTTTTATTGAATAAAAGACAGCTCAAAATTTTAAGAAATTAGTTAATTAACTAAGAGCGTTCCAAAGAAAATAAGATAATACATGTAAAATATTTGAGCCTAAATTTTTTAAACATCATTAGAATATTTAAAGATATACATATATTTTTTGAATAAGTAGATGATAATTCGTAAAAAAAAAACCTCTGGTGTATTGCGTCCGTTGTTCAGACGCTGACTCTGGACATAATATTTCCTCGTCAAATAAAGAGCTCAAATTGGTAGTTGTAGAAATACAACCATCTTCATTAACCAATAAGCTTATAGCTCCTTTCAAGTATATACTTACCAATCATAAGTAGAGGATTTAATTCAACTAGGCCTAGATCATATTCCTAAGAAAATAAGACTTATTAGATCAATAAAAAAATAATCATAATTGAATTTAATTGAATTTAAAATTTATTTTGAATGATTATTATTAGTTAACTTAATATTCTAGGCTTCTTCGAATTTATTGTAAATTTATTTTTAAATAAGATTTCATTTAACATTACGTAATATATATATGATGTTAGTAATTATTACATAACAGCATAAGTAAATTGTGTTAATCATTTTTTAACAAATAATAAAATACATTAATTGAAAATATTTAGCTTAATCCCAACTACATTTTGATTAAATTTTGAAATTAAGTCCGCTAAAAAGGCTTTCCCT
>NW_018234156.1:1044-3087 GCF_001263595.1 Phalaenopsis equestris
CCTACAATTTTCAATTTATAAAATGGGCCAAAAAAACTTGCAATGCTCGGTCCGTTAAACAAAATAAACGTTGCAAAGCGTCAAAAAAACAAATAAATAAATAAATAAAACAAATTTGACATGCAAATTTGGGTCTTAGAGTTGAAAAGTTCCATGATATTTTTAAGGGGGATATCCAATTTTTTAGATATAATTATTATCCTTCATGCCCTAATCCTGAAAAGCCTTAGGCCTCTCTCTGCACTCTATTGTGCAGATGTCCGATGGCTAATCACCGGAGGCCATGTCACCCACCACTATAACGACGTGGTTATCGGTGGTTAGCCATCCAGACGTGTGTTGTCTGGACGGAATATTTTGTTCTAATATCAGGGGATATAAATGCTACATATTATAAGAAATGGTGGTTGGCTTGCGATGAAAGTTCTGTCAGGAGCTTTTACCACTAACAATGGATAAATAATTTAGCATTATATAAATGGACCTTCTAAAATTTTTTGAAATTAAATTGTTAAATTGCAATATAAATCTTATAATCTTATATCTGAACTTATTGCAGAGGTGTTCATCAAGTGTGGAATAAAAATAAAAAAAAAGTCAAGCCTTCATAATATTTGACCTAATTTCATCAAACTCAAATCACAAGTCACTCATTAAGATGGATTTAAGCGGATTCACGCGTCGATCTGACTCAATTACATTAAACAGTTGCAATTATTAACATCGTTGTAATATGTATACAGAAAAAATGTCAGCATAAATTTTGAGGAGATCTGATAATGCAGACAAGATTGGGCTTATCAAAGAAGAGCGCACAAATAAGAGACTCAAAAGCCCAATTATCCAATTGAAAGCATCCAGACCTAGGCAGTTCAAGGAACCAAACGGTTCAAACCTACAGACTAACTAGAAGCAATGTATAGGGAAACACAAGTCACTCCACGTGATAAAACCAATTCAAAGGGGAAGCTAACACCTAGGTTCCCCAATTCTATCAGAAACATTGAATAGTCTCCCCAAACTGTCATAAAAAAATCAAAGAGATTAATCTTATGTCACCCTCAAGATTTCTCTATATAGGGGCAGCTACCTATCAGATTACAGTGATTTACCCTTTGTCTGATAACAAAGCTCTATCCTAACGAATGGAGCTCCTTTTCAAGTTCGGTCTTACCATTTATTGATCAACTGATTGCACAATTTAGCCTTAAGGGGCGATTTTACCAACCCTTTGCTAATAAAAGGCCAACCAACTGACAACATTAAGCCTATATGATCGATAGACTTTCAGATCAGTCTGACCAAAGAGCCTCTCTAGCTTAGCCAGCCGACATCGCCTAATTAGGACTCATCAGTCTAGTCAGCCGACCCTTAGAGCAACTACGTTGTAGACTCGCATATATAAAATACTTTTAACCAGTACAACCCTTATTCAAGCAGGAGCATAAATGCAACATCACATATTACACAAATTTTTCTCTATAAATATGGAATCTTTCAATGAATAAGTTCTGATTTTCAATTTTACTAAGTTTAGCAAAATATAAAGATATGAACTCCAAAATTATTCTACATTAAATTTGACAAAGCTCAAAAACTTAAATATTTACAATTGCAGGGCCCATTAACAAGCGAACTTAACATAATCCATGTGATTAGGGCCTGTGGCATCACTTATTATCATTACTTATTAACATTATGGATTTGTGGACCTCGCATAAATTAAGTGCCCTTTTGTGGCAGCTTATAGGGTGCGGCAGCATTTTTAAAACACCGCCTCCCGATTTGGATATCGTATTTAGTCTAAATATTTTGTGCCGAGGCATTTTTCTACGCGATTCTCTTCGTGATTTCGCAAGCCGAACTCCCCATGCGTCCCACGTATGAATTTTGGGATTAGTAAAGAATTTCTGTGCTGCCCCTTCCCATATCTCGCTCGCTCCCCTCGCCCCCTCACCCTCGCCATCTTCTTTGTCATTTGCTGCGTGCTCCAGACTGCGGGTTGTTCTGCAATTCGGAAACTTCTCCCGCCATTTCTCCATT
>NW_018234157.1:0-400 GCF_001263595.1 Phalaenopsis equestris
AATTTAGACTACCAAAGCTAAGAAAGCCAGAGGAAGCCAACATGAAAGATCATCCCCATTATTGCCCATACCGCCAATTGCTCGGCCACACCATAGAAAATTGCTTTGTCGTCAAGGATTGGCTTGAGAAGAATGTTAAAAGTAGAAATGTAGCAATCTTGAAAGAGTATTTGAAAGAACCTAAAAAGGGTTCCGTAAATATGGTTTTGGTTGATTCAAGTAACTTCTACACAACTACATCGGTGCTCGGCAAAAGAAATAACACTCTTTAAAAATCTCCAACTGAACTAAAAGTATATAAAGGAATCTTAATCGAGGCTAAGTTGGAGATACTTTGAGCCAATATTGTATCGTTTCCTAAAGAGCAAAGAAAAGATATGAATGATGAAAATTACGATGT
>NW_018234158.1:0-2756 GCF_001263595.1 Phalaenopsis equestris
TGCTCTGATATTTGGAAGTTAGATGGCTCTAACTGCTGGCTTTGATAGTCTAATTTGGTTGAACTCTGCTTGGTTTGCATTGGTTACATAATTAATTGCTTAGCTGAGGATTTATATGGTTCCACTGCACTGATTTATTATACCTCTGAGTTTAATCGTTTTGGTTTTGGATACCACTCTCTAAATTTTCTCTTTATTGGAATATCCTTTTGGTTTAATCTTTTAATGCTGAATATAGATAGTTTGAGAATTGGTTTGGAAACTTCTCTTTTACTATTGGCTGTTTGGACATTTGATGGAAGGTTGCTTTGGTTCAGGACTTTGTTGATGGATCTTTTTACTAGCTAAGAACTCACTGTGCCTCAGGCTTTCAGTGTTGTTGTTAGTATTAATTGCCTTAATACTCCTTTTATATTGGATGGTAACAGGAAAGCATTTTGCTGGTTGGCCCCTAAACTTTCACTCTGCTGATCTTACTCTTTACTGAATGCTTTATTGGGCTTTTTGTTTTTGGATGCTGATTATATATACTCCTCACGGTTACACTGGTTTATGGAACACTTCTCTCTGGTTCTTCAGGACATTTTAGTTCTTTTTTAACATTTGCCTTTTTTGTTATTACCGCATTAACGGGTTTGCCGAGCTTGTTTGTTGCAGCCTCCTTATGATTTAGCAGAGTATCTCTTTACTGATGGCAGTTTGGGTCTGGACTTGTTGCTGATCCCACCAGACTTTGCACTCCTTGCTATGATTTTGTTCTCCTATATTATAGCTACCAAGAGTTTTGGTCTTCAAGTAAATACTGGGTTGCAGTCTCACTTTGTCTTTGCAGGGAACTTTCATATTCTTGAACATGCACTTTCTTATTCGACTAAGATCTCCTTTACTACAGTTGACATGAGTTTTGGTATACATGTAAATTTTTGGTATACTTACTCTTTTAATATACATTTTGTGGTTCTACATGTATTTTTGCTTTTTGTGTGGAGTTGTATTGTAAATAGCGGAACCCCTAGGATTTTAATGTATTTTCTTTTATTTTTAGATGCGAATTCACGATCCTTCCCCAAATCTGTAATCTTTATTTTTATTAACACGTAAGGAGCCATGAGCTGCTCTTTTAATATATATATATATATATATATATATGCCCTCCCCACCCCTCTCTAGTGAATTCTTGATAAATGAGATGAATCTTTGATGATCATTCTATTTTCTATGAACTGCTCCACGAATAGTGTAACCACTTCAATGAAGGTGTTGATAGTGCCTCCTAGGAGGGAGAAGAATCAGGTGCGAGCTTGACTCTTGAGAGTGGCAGGGCAAACTTAATAGAGAAGCTTATAAGAGACACGCTAAATATGCATGATGGTTTGATAGTGGTTGACATGCCCTTAGGGGTCAGTTATCTCCTGACAGGAATCAATATCCTTGAATATGAAACATGATGGGATGGGGTGTATGAGGAAAATCACAAACAAGAGAGGACTCTTAAAAGATTTGACAAGTAGAGAAGTGATCTCTCCCCAAGGAGAACACTTCTCGAACTAAACATCATAGCTTATTAAGTATCATGTTTTTTAGAATTGCAGCGTGATACAGTTGTGCTAAGTTTCCTACGAGCATTGGAGGGTTGCCAGCTGATCAAGCTATGTGGGACTGATGAGTGGTACTTACAGGATCATGGAGTTCAGCATCCTACAAAGGAAAAAGTTCTATTCCAGAGAGGTAACTCAATATGAGTGTTCTTAAGCTAAGCATTTCTCATAGAATGTTGATCTGGTTTTTTGGACATTTGCGATCAAGCCTCATGTAAGAGCTGAAGGTTCTCCTATCTTCCATCATGCACATTATATCCTCTAAAGAGGGCCCGAGACACCTTCACCAGCAGGAAAACACCTTCAACGGTGGGAGGAGACAGAGGGTTGACACCTTTGGCTTCGTGTTTGCTATCGATAGTGGTGGGTGCTAGAGTGGGGCACTCAATTATTGCTAGTTTTGTGTATAGTGGTCATGCAACAAGTCTCACAAGAACTTCAGTGGTGGGATTGACTTATTCCCATAGATAGTGCCAAACTAATGTATACTAGAAAATTTATGGTGATAGAGTAGTGAATTATTATCTTAGCATTCTATGAGAATCCAACACACACTTCGATTAAAGATTCTTAATAAGAATACCAAAAGTTTTTACATGGAAAACCCTGAAAGGAAAAAATCACGTGGACTTGCCTAGTTGAAATGTTTTACTATGAACTAGTGATTATATGTAAAACCCTTTGATCCAGAAGCAAAAAATGGTTACACAACTTTTTTTGAATTATAATATCTATGTGCATAAGAATTTGTTGTCCTATAATAAGGAGCTGGAGGCGGCCGATGGTAGCCTAGGAGTGGCAGTTGGAGTTGTACGAAGGCGGTGATGGCTAAAGTTGATTGGAGGCGGTGGTAACCAGAGTTGGCCTGATGCAGCAGCGGCCAGAGGCAGTGATGGCCAAAGGTGATAGCGGCGGCTAAAGGCGATGGAGGCTAGAGGCGGCAAAAACTAGAGTTGGCTAGATCTGCAGTGCAAGATGCTAGAAACTAGCTCCCTCTTTTGCAGGCTCTGATCTTCCTCTTGCCCAAGGTTTATGTCTTCTCTCATGAGAGGGGTAGGACTCTAATTATAGTCTATATTGCGATAAGAAAGAAACCTAGACCCGTCTTGATCGGACGGTTCGGAGAAATCCCATTAACCAAACATCATTTGAGTGCCT